>NW_027507748.1:554441574-554496097 GCF_037356315.1 Lithobates pipiens | reverse complement strand
TAACAACACCAAAAACACTTTTCAGATCCTCAGAGATCTTCAGAGAGTTCTTTGCCATGAGGTGCCATGTTGAACTTCCACAAAAAAAAAAAAAAAAAAGAGAGATTACAGTGCACACATACAAAAATGACATTTATCCTGCAAGGCTAGTTAAAAACACCTGAACATATTCAAAAAATACAGGGGTTTGGTCACACTATATGGTCATATAATGCTAAGCTCACTTACTGTGACAATGTACCCCGAATTAATGGGTCCTACGCTATCCATAGAAGAAAAGATCCTGCTTCTCTGAACCATGGGAGCATACACTCCTCTAAATGGATCTCTTATGCATTTTTTTAGGGTGTGCCCCCCAAATCTTTGTCTAGTGTATGGATTCTGACCAAATCCCTTTTGGGCTGTAGCACCCCCCCCCCCCCATTATTGCCTCTTATTAGTGTCCACCTGTGTTATAGGCAGAATCCTTGAAATTCTCCCATTTAGAGGAGTATATGCTCCCATGGTTCAGAGAAGCAGGATCTTCCATTCTACGGATAGTGTAGGACCCACTAATTCGGGGCACTTTGTTTCAGTAAGTGGGCTTAGCACTCTATGACCATATAGTGTGACCAAACACCCCCCCCCCCCCCTGTATTTTTTGAAAAAGTTTTTAACTAGCCTTGCAGGATAAATGCCATTTTTGTATCTGTGCGCTGTAATCTTTTTTTTTTTTCTGTCTGTATGGTCTTATTGCTGCACCATCTCTTATGCATTTTTAGGGGTGCCCCCCAAATCTTTGTTTGTCTAATGTTGAAGTTCCAGTGACCAGTATGAGAGAGTAAGAGCGATAAAACTCAATTAAATTTAAATTTAACATACCTGCTCCCATTCACACCTGAGACCTTGTAACACGAGTCACATGACACCGGGGAGGGAAAATAACTTATTGGGCCCAATGTGGAAATTTTCATGTAGGGGTGTACTTACTTTTGTTGCCAGCGGTTTAGACATTAATGGCTGTGTGCTGAGTTATTTTGAGGGGACAGCAAATTTACACTGTTATACAAGCTGTACACCCACTACTTTACATTGTAGCAAAGTGTCATTTCTTCAGTGTTGTCACATGGAAAGATACAGTGCCTTGCAAAAGTATTCGGCCCCCTTGAACTTTTCAACCTTTTGCCACATTTCAGGCTTCAAACATAAAGATATAAAATTAAAATTTTTTGTGAAGAATCATCAACAAGTGGGACACAATTATGAAGTGGAACGAAATCTATTGGATATTTTAAACTTTTTTAGCAAATAAAAAACTGAAAAGTGGTGCGTGCAAAATTATTCGGCCCCTTTACTTTCAGTGCAGCAAACTCACTCCAGAAGTTCAGCGAGGATCTCTGAATGATCCAATGTTGTCCTAAATGACTGATGGTGATAAATAGAATTCACCTGTGTGTAATCAAGTCTCTGTATAAATGCACCTGCTCTGTGATAGTCTCAGGGTTCTTTTTTTTTTTTGTTGCCACTTCAGCGAATTTTCGTGAGGTCCAATCAGTTTAACGTTCATTTACGTTGTCCTCATCTTCACATCATTGTAGCATTAATTTTTCTAGTTTATATCCCAAACAATTCCTCTCTTTTTTTTATTTTTTATTTTTTAAAGGCAAGTATAATGCAGGGAATAGAATACACGAAAAAATAAAAAATATCAAATCAACCCCTACAAATTTCTCCCTCTCTCATCTCCCTTGCGCCCCCCCCCCCCCACCTCCCATCCATCCCCCCCTCTACCTAACTATGCGTGGAGGTTTAAACCTTCTCATATTCTTATATGCTCGGCGTAGCTCCATGATTTTTTAAATTTTTTCCACTCTTGCCATATATCTACTACTAACATTCCCTTATCATCATAGCTTTCCCTTCGCCTAATCATACGGTAAGTCTCTTCCACTGTATCAATCCATTCCCATATTGCTGGACTTTCCTCTTTTTGCCAATTTTTTGGTATCAATCTTTTGGCTGCATTTAGAAGATGCGGGACCAATGATTCCTGATACTTTTTCATTTCCTCTCCAGTACCATGAAATAATACTACCCATGGGTCCTCTGAAATTGTAATATTTGTAATTTCTTTTATATAATGTAGGATCCTTTTCCAGTATTTGTTTATTTTAGGACAATTCCACCACAGGTGGGTCATTGTTCCCAATTCCCCACATCCTCTCCAACAATCCCTTGACTTACTTGGTTGAAATTTGTGAATTTTGTCTGGGGTAGCGTACCATCTAGAAATACATTTGTAATTCATTTCTGCTGTTCTGCTATCGGCTGCTGATCTATGTATGAGTTTAAAATTTTTCCCCTGGGTGCTTTTATCACATTGTGTGCCCACTTCCATTTCCCACTTCTGTATATAAGGCGGGCTCTCCAGCTCCCCTTTCTCGGTTAGCAGCCTATACAACTTAGAGATTATCCCCTTGGAATTATCTGCTAAACAAAGCTTCTCCAGGGGTGACCACTCCTTCCGTTTTTAGTGGTTGTGGTAGGCTTCTCACAAAGTGGGCCAACTGGAGGTACCACCACTCATCTATTCTTCCTAAATCCCCTTTGTGTTTTAACTCATGTAGTGACAAAATCCTTCCTCCTTTTATAAGGTCCCGAACCTGTGCCTTCTCTTTTTTCAACCAATTCCCACTATTAATTTTTAACCCTGGAGGGAAGTATTCATTTTCTTTTAACTCTATAAGTGGAGAGTTATATTGACTATTCAATTGCTTATATACCCTATCCCAAATCCTAAGTGTATTACGTGTCAAAATATTTGTGCCTGCATCAAGTGTCCTGTGTTTAGGCGGATTCCATACTATCTTATTCAACTGTGTTTTACTCAAAACATTTTCTATATTTACCCATCTTTTTTCCTTATTATTTTCCCTTACCCTCTCTATTAATCTCGACAACACGATAGCGTTATAGTACTTTTGTATATCAGGTACAGCTAATCCCCCTTGACTTTTGCTTCGTTTCAGGGTAGTGAAGGAGACTCTAGGTTTTTTTTTATTCCATATGAATCCCCCTAACAGTGTCTTAATCTTCGTAAAATAGTACTTCGGTATCTCTATGGGGATCATCTGGAATTTATATAACATTTTTGGTACAATGAACATCTTAAGTGTATTAATACGTCCCATCCAGGTCAGTGGTCTATTTACCAATCTATTACTTTCTTTCTTGATTTCATCTAGCAATGGGATAAAATTTAATTTAAACAATTTCTCTACTGAGGTTGTAAGTTTTATTCCCAGGTAATTTAATTCCTTCCGCCAAGGAAACCCAAATTTTTTTTGAAGCCAGCTCTTTTCCAATTTGCCCGTATTGATATTGAGTATCTCAGATTTAACTTGGTTAATTTTAAAGTTCGAAAGTTGGCCATACTGTGCTATTGCTTCTGTCAACTTGGGCATCGTATTGCTTGGCTCCCTCATATAGAATAACACATCATCGGCAAAAGCGGCCAATTTATGTTCTTCTTGTCCTATTATAATTCCCTTGATCTGTGGATCCTTGCGAATCGAGGCAAGCAGTGGTTCTAAAGACAGCACAAACAGCAGGGGTGATAGAGGACACCCCTGCCTTGTGCCGTTTTTCATCTCGAAGGGTGGGGATAGCATACCATTGATCTTAATCCTTGAGGTTGGGTGATAGTAGAGTGTCCTAATCCTTTGAACCATTTTGGGTCCCACTCCCATTGCCTCCAGGGTTCGGAACATAAATCCCCAGTCTACCCTGTCGAAGGCCTTCTGGGCATCAATCGACAGGAGTAGACTCGGGCTCCCTCTCTCACCCTCTTGGGACAGAAGGAGCAATGTTCTCACTCCATTGTCCCTTCCCTCCCTTCCGGATATAAAGCCCACTTGGTCGGGATGTACTAATGTGTTCATCAGGGCCCTCATTCTACTAGCCAGAACTTTAGCAAACAGCTTTGTATCGGCGTTCAGTAAAGATATGGGCCTATAATTAGAGCACAAAGTCTCATCCTTCCCGTCCTTCTGTATAACCGTTATGGATGCGGACCTTGCTTCCTCACTCATTTCATATTCTATCCCAAGTCCATTTAAATAATTGCATAGATGAGGTATTAATATTTTCTTAAATTTCTTAAAATAGTATACAGTAAACCCATCTGGGCCCGGACTTTTACCAGAGGCTGAATCCACAAGTACCTTTTGTAATTCTTCCTCTGAAATGGGTCTCTCTAGTAATTCCATTTCTATTTCAGTGATTTTTGTTAATTGGGCTTTTTCCAAATACTCCCCCACTTTTAGGTCCTTTTCTTCTGCCTTTAGCCCTATGGGCTGATCTACTGCGTATAATTTCTCATAATAACTCTTAAATATTTCCGCAATCTCACTTGTTCCGTAGACCATATCCCCTTTACTTGTCTGAATTTTTTCTATGTAATTTCTGGACTTTTTCTTTTGTAATCTTCTTGCTAGATATTTAGTAGGTTTGTTGTCTCCATAGTACCTGTCCCTAGCCATTTGGTTAAACGTTTTTTGAGTTTCCTGTTCCATCAGGGTTTTTAATTCATCCCGCTTGATTAATAATTTTTGGAAAATTACCTTATCCTGGTTCGGGTGTTTTTTATGTTGCTGTTCTATTCTAAATATTTCCTCTATCAAAGTTTTGATTTTTTCCGATCTCTCTTTTTTTTTTCTAGCTCCCAATGATATCAGGATCCCCCTAATATAGGCTTTGTGGGCCTCCCAAAGATTCTGACTTGATATATTCTCGATGTTATTGATCGTGAAATATTGTTCCAATTCTTTATTGCTCCTCTCTTCCCCCTCTACATCCTGAATTAATCCTTCATTTAGCCTCCAAGTGAAGGTCTTACATTCCCCACCCCTTAGTCGCAGCTTCATCCTAACAGGGGCATGGTCAGAGAGTGTAGCAACCTCTATCGAGGTCTCTTCAACCATTTCCAAGATTCTATGATCAACAAAGATATAATCGATCCGGGAGTACATCCTGTGCACCGGGGAATAGAACGTGAAATCTTTCTCGTTTGGATGCTGTACTCTCCAAACGTCTACTAGTTGGCAAGTGTGTAATTTTTGTTTTATTCTTTTTAATTGCACCTTACTAGTCCCCTGTGCCCCGGATGTACTATCCAATCCCGGATCGACGCAAAAATTCAAATCCCCCATCAGAATCGCTGGTCCTCTCCCAAAATCTGTTAATTTCCCCAGAAGACCCCCTAAGTATTTTGTAGGGTCGCGATTAGGGGCATAAATATTGATCAGAGTACATTCCATTTCTCTCAGTTTACCTCTTAGGGCTAGGTACCTTCCCTCCGGATCTACTAATCTTTCCTCTAAGTTAAACTGTATCTTCTTTGAGAATCCTATAGCCACTCCCCTTCCTCTACTTGTTATCGCATCTCCGTAGTACCACACTGGGAACTCTTTTGAATATAACTTAATATTTGCCTTATGAGAAAAATGAGTTTCCTGTAAAAAAATTACCTCCGCTTTATAATGCCTAAGTTCCTTCAGTATCTTATGCCTCTTACTAGGCGTGTTTAAGCCTTTGACATTATATGTCATAAAATTTATGGCTTGCATTTTGGATCTCTTGGATAACTATTGAAAATCTCCTTCTTGCTTCTACACCGGGCAATAACCTCTCTAGCATAGATTTTCCCTCCCCCCTTCCCCCTCCCCCTCCCCCCCTTCCCCTCCCCGACCTACCCTTCTCCCCTCGCCCTCCCATTCTTCCCCTCCTCCCTCCCCCTCCCGGCCTAGATCTGGCCCTTGACTCACTGAGTGGTCCGGTAATCCCGACCATCGATAAGTCTTATAGGTTCTAAGGTAAAGGACAGTATTCGGCCTCCCCCTCCTCTCCCCCAAGATAATACTAAGAAGAGGAGGGGGGGGAAGGACCAGCCCCCCGCATCCACACAAGTACCATGATGTAACTTCACATAACTCCCTCCCTCCCTCCCAGGAACCCCCCCCCTCCCCCAAAACCCCTAGATCCCCATCCGTCCATCCCGGCAAAGCCGGGGCCTGAATCCCCAATCTCTCACAGAATCCCAACAGCTCTTCTGAGAATCGCAACCTAGCTGTCCTGCCATCTTTAGATCCTACGAGACAAGCCGGGAATCCCCAACTGTAACGTATATTCTGCGTTTTCATCTGGTCTAACAAAGGTTTCAGGAGCCGCTTTCTGGTTAATGTCTCTGAGGCTAGATCTGGGAAAACTTGCAGTTCTGCCCCTGCGTATTTTAAAACATCTCTCCCCTTTAGTTTTGACCATATCTCATCTTTATCTTCACAGAATCTAAATCTGACAATAATGTCTCGTGGCTTATTGGTTCCTTCGTTCCTTATTCTACCTATACGGTGGACCCGTTCAATCTTTGGGAATCCATCCTCTCCTCTGCCCAGGAGTGGATTGAATATATTTTTGATGATTTCCTTCAGGTCTTCTTGTTTTTTTTTCAGGTACTGAACGTATTCTTAAATTTTGTCTGCGATTTCTATTTTCTTGATCCTCCAGTTGATACAGGATTTTCCTCTGGTTCTGATTTGTTGTTTTAATATGATCTTTCACACGCTCTAATTCCTGGGCTTGCCTTTCCATATTAGACTCCACTTCTTCCACTCTGTTTAACAGGTGTCCCAGATCCCCTCACAGTAAAGCGATTTCTGATTTTATTGCGACTTCGAGATTTGAGAGCATTTCTCTCAGAACTTGCTGTGTTATAGGCAAGTCTACTCCCCGGTGCTCTCCATCTCTGCTCAGCTCCATATCGCTTTCGGTTGTAAGATCCTCCCTGGAGTGGTCCCTGGTTTTTTCATGTTTTTTATCTTGTCCCTTCTTCTTCTCTGGTTTTGGAGGTACTCCTTCCACCCCTTCTCTTCTTGGGCTTCCCCCTTGGGTCAAATATTGTTTAATTGTGCTGTCTGTTGCATTTTTTAGGGTTTTAAGGCCCCCCCCCCGTCCATTTTGTTTGGAGGGTTTACTCATTTTGTATTCCTCTTCCTTCTTCCTCGCACTCTCTCCACCCCACAAGGCTGATTCGCCCGTCGTTATCTTAGCGTTATCCCTGGTGCGGCAGAGTAGAATATGTATATTCCTATTGAGATTCTCCTTTATTGATCCTTTTGTGTTTTTTTTTTTTTTTTTTAAGCGCAGTTAGGGTTTATTACTTTTATTTTTTCCCCACCCGGACACTTTTTTTTTATTTTTATGGTATCCTTATTTATTTAGTTTGCACCTTTCCCGTGGAATCCCTAGGGGAGAATAAATCTCACACTCTGGGGCGTTTATACCATGTAGATATTATGATATTTACCCCCTACCAGTATAATAATGGTCAATTAAATCTTTGAGTTTATAGGACGTCAGGGGTATTCTTAAAAGAGCCCTAGAGTTGGTTTGGTTTAGTTTGGGTTATCTCACAGTAAATGGGTTCCTGGATATAATCCTGTTTCTTTCGCCTAAATTTATATAGTTCACCGTCTCAATATTAGACCTTCTTCTCCGATGGAGCCTTTAACTATAGCACATATTTTCAGGATTAGGGGAGTCTTTGAAAAAACACAAATGGGTAATGGCCTCCCAGGTACTGTTTATATAAATGTGCTTAGTAATTTTAACCCTTTATCAGCACCCAGTAGGATTAAGAAAACGAGAAGAGAGCGACACAAACCAGCAGTACCACCTGGCTTCCATATTTCAGAGCCTCATGTCCAAGCCACCTGATGAAATATAATTATATAACGCCCCTTATCAGCACGTCTTGCTCTTTCAGATTCCGGAGAGCTGGTTGTGCAACATAATCTAATATAGCCCAGTGCTGTATTGCCTAACCGAGACTGGGATTCCAATCTAAGCATCAGGTGGAGTAATATTACTATAACAGTTTTCCATAAAGCCCAGGCTCTTGCCTTGTACAATATCACTCCTCCTGATTTTGGTATGCTAGTACACCACCTGGCCCAGCAAAACCCCGCACTGACCACCTATTCCAATTCAAAACAATCAAACAGCAATATCACAGATCACAGACTCATAATTTCTTATCTGTTCCACATTGTTTCTTGGATCTAATCCTTGGTCCGTCTTCCTGCATCAGTCCTCTCTCTCATATACAAGTGTTATGGTCGCAACTCTTGTGCAGCCCTGTGCAGCGCTGGATGCTGATGAAATCCAGCCGGTGAGAGGGGGAGGGGGGGGCAACGGAGGGGAAAGGAGCACACACCGATACCACTATCATATCCGTTTCTCATGTGGCATCCGACGGGCGGGTGGCCTCCGGAGCGGCGGCGAGTGGAAGAGCTGTTTCGTCCAGCTGGAGCCTCTCACTCTCCAGCTGTATTCCACGTGACACGCCGTCCTCTCGCTCCGGCCAGCCTCATACTGGTTCCTCCCTCAGATCCTGCGTCCTACGTCATGGCGCCCCTGTCGAGTCTCAGGGTTCTGTTGAAAGCGCAGAGAGCATCATGAAGACCAAGGAACACACCAGGCAGGTCCGTAATACTGTTGTGGAGAAGTTTAAAGCCGGATTTGGATACAAAAAGATTTCCCAAGCTTTAAACATCCCAAGGAGCACTGTGCAAGCGATCATTATGAAATGGAAGGAGTATCAGACCACTGCAAATCTACCAAGACCTGGCCGTCCCTCTAAACTTTCAGCTCAGACAAGGAGAAGACTGATCAGAGATGCGGTGGGAGAGTCTGTCCATAGGACAACAATCAGTCGTACACTGCACAAATCTGGCCTTTATGGAAGAGTGGCAAGAAGAAAGCCATTTCTCAAAGATATCCATAAAAAGTCTCCTCTAAAGTTTGCCACAAGCCACCTGTGAGACACACCAAAAATGTGGAAGAAGGTGCTCTGGTCAGATGAAACCAAAATCAAACTTTTTGCCCACAATGCAAAACGATATGTTTGGCGTAAAAGCAACACAGCTCATCACCCTCCACACACCATCCCCACTGTCAAACATGGTGGTGGCAGCATCATGGTTTGGGCCTTCAGCAGGGACAGGGAAGATGGTTAAAATTGAGGGGAAGATGGATGCAGCCAAATACAGGACCATTCTGGATGAAAACCTGTTGGAGTCTGCAAAAGACCTGAATCTGGGACGGAGATTTATCTTCCAACAAGACAATGATCCCAAACATACAGCAAAATCTACAAAGGAATGGTTCATAAATAAACGTATCCAGGTGTTAGAATGGCCAAGTCAAAGTCCAGACCTGTATCCAATCGAGAATCTGTGGAAAGAGCTGAAAACTGCTGTTCACAAACGCTCTCCATCCAACCTCACTGAGCTCAAGCTGTTTTGCAAGGAAGAATGGGCAAGAATTTCAGTCTCTCGATGTGCAAAACTGATAGAGACATACCCCAAGCGACTTGCAGCTGTAATCGCAGCAAAAGGTGGCTCTACAAAGTATTAACGCAAGGGGGCCGAATAATTTTGCACGCCCCACTTTTCATTTTTTTATTAGTTGAAAAAGTTTCAAAAATCCAATAGACTTCGTCCCACTTCACAATTGTGTCCCACTTGTTGGTGATTCTTCACAAAAAATAAAAATTTTATATCTTTATGTTTGAAGCCTGAAATGTGGCAAAAGGTTGAAAAGTTCAAGGGGGCCGAATACTTTCGCAAGGCACTGTATAATAAAATATTTTAAAAAATGTGAGGGATGTACTAACTTTTGTGAGATACTGTACATTTACTAAATATCAGGTGTGCCTATAAGAGGAATGAGATTCTGCAGCAATATTACAACCTATTGCATAAAATATCAGCCTACATCCACCCTCTAATATATTTTAATCTTTCTCGATATCTAATGCCGCGTACACACGACAGGACTTAAGTCCGGCAGACTTTCGACGGAGTTCTGACAGAGTTCTGGTGGACTTTCCGAATGAACGGACTTGGCCACACACAATCACACCAAAGTCCGACGGATTCGAACATGATGACGTATGACTGGACTAGAATAAGGAAGTTCATAGCCAGTAGCCAATAGCTGCCCTAGCGTCGATTTTAGTCTGTCAGACTAGCACACACACGAGCGGATTTCTGGGTCCGGCAGAGTTCTGTCGGAAAAATTTGAAACATGTTCCATTTCTAAAGTCTGTCAGACTTTTGCAAATCAAAAGTCCGTTGCAGCCCACACACGTTCGAATAGTCTGCCGGAATCATTCCGTCAGACTTTTGATGTTGAAAAGTCTGGTCGTGTGTACGGGGCATTAGGAGTATTGCTTCCAGCCTGCCCATGTGTTTTTAAATTTATCTTGTTGGTTTCTAAACTTATGCACCCATCTTTCCGCCTCCATTATTACTTCAACCTCTCTTTTTCATTTCAACAGAGTGGGACATGTCGTCTGTTTTCAAAACCTGGGTATTAATGCTTTAGCTGCATTCAACAGGTGTGGAATAACGCTATTTTTATAGGATTTGATAAATGCAGGCATGCTGTGGAACAGAAAATGTAAGGCCCCTTTCACACATGCGGACATTATGTCCGTATTTCATCCATCCGCTTGCGGATGAAATACGGACATACATGCATCCCTATGGGCTAGCGGGTATCTGCGGATGAACATCCGCAGACACCCGCTTTTGTCCTACTCCGCTACTGTCCAATTCTGCAGACGGAGGAAAATCCTATTTTTCTATCCGTCTGCAGAGCGGATCGGATGAACATGGACAGACGGTCCGTGCTCATCCGATCCCCCATAGAGGAGAGCGGAGAGCTGACAGGGCGGTCCCTGCACAGTGTGCGGAGACCGCCCTGTCCGCCGCTGGCTCAGCGGGGACAATGGAGCGATCCCCGCTGAGCGAGCAGATCATCTCGGGGCGGATTATTACTGATCTGTCCCGTGGGAAAGGGGCCTAAAGGTGACATTTCTATAGGTTTAGTGGACAACTTCTTGATCCATGGGGCTAACTCCTCCCAAAATGGTCTAATTCTTGGGCAAGAATGTACCATTTTGTTTACAGCCCCTCAAGCAGCGTTCGTTTGCCGTTGGGTACATCTGTGCCAATGGTGCTGGAATTCGATACCATCTGGCCATAAATTTATATGAAGTATGAATTAAGCTGTGGCGCTAAAACCTTTCCTAACAAATACCCTGGTGTCAAAAAGGTGTGTAGAGATCTAATCAGTGTAAATTAATAGATGGCCCTATTTGTTACCCCAGAAAATAATATAAATAAATACTGTGAATTAATGTGAAATGTGTAGTCTCCTGAGGACCACCATATAAGTGGTGTCTGCCAAATACTATATATATACTTCTTATAAATGCGTGTTGTATAAAAAATTAAAATACAAAAAATTGCCTGTTGGCGTGCAACTCAAAAAGTGCACATGTGTTATAACCAAAGAATAGTGAAAATATTGCATAAAATTGTAAATAAATAAACCATATATGCTAAGTGAGAGAGATCATATGCGAACCACAAGCCACAATATTAGTGGTCTGTAAACTGTGCTCTATATTATGAGTCCCAAGAGTGACAGTCCTAAATAGTCATAAAAATAACAAGAACAACAAAAACAAAAGCAATTCTTTCAATGCCCAAACGAATTTTTTCAAAATCGCATCACTCAGTTGCTGGAAAAAACGCATAAAGTCTTTTCAAATAAAAAGGGTAGACCAAAGTGACTAGTGCAGAAAGGTTAGGAACAATCTTCTCCGGTGCGCCACTCAGTGTCAGGAAAATAATTGCGCTCACCAGACAGAGAACCCTAAAAGGGTTAGCCGAGCAGTCACAGTATAAGCCACTGTGCAGCTTTCCTTGGGCTCTGCTCCTGCTGTGCCGGGGGAATGTTCGCCCTTTTACTTCCGCAAATAGTCCGTTTAGCAAGTGCCAGTAATCAACCTCGACCTGCTGTTGCTGGCACACTCCGAGCACACCGCCTGAACCATACACACACACAGCACTCGACGTAGCCAATCAGCGATTAGCCTTCTTTCCGCTTCAGTTACGTCAGTTCCCCTTCATGAACCCCCAGTTCACTCTATCAAATGCCTTTTCTGCATCCATTGACAGTACTACTCTCTGGATCTCTGGATCAGGTCCCTTTTGCACCCAAGGGAGGATATGGAGGGCCCAAATAGTATTATCTCTAGTTTTGCGACCCTTCATAAAACCTTTCTGGTTAAAATGGACTAGTTGTACTATATGATCCTGTAATAAGGGGGCTTGAATCTTTACCAGTAATTTTGTATCTGAATTAAGAAGTGAAATGGGTCTATAGTTAGCACAGTATTGTGAATCTTTACCAGGTTTCGGAAGAACTGTCACATATGCTAACAGTGCCTCCGCAGATGAGGGATTAGTGGCTGTGATTTTATTAAGGTAATTACAAAGAGGGGAATGCCAATATTGAGATAAATTTCTTATATGCATTCATTAGGCCATCCGGTCCTGGACTTTCCCCATTGGCAAATTTTCTACTGCCTTATTCACTTCCTCAATGGTAATTGGTTGTTCCAGATTCTCAATAACCATGGAGGACAGAACTTGGTAGGGCAGAGTCCCTAAAATATTCCCTAATCTCCTCCACCCGCCTTCCATCCGCCGCTCTCAAAGAGATTGATTGTATATCATATAGATCTGTGTAAAATCAATGGAATTCCCCAGCTATGGACTTAGTATCCACTACCTGTTTATCATTAACTAATATATTGTGAACATGATCTAGTTCCTGTTGCTTTTTTAATTGTCTGGCCAGCAATCGGCTGCATTTATTTCCTTTTTCATAAGAACGATGCGCAAAATATCAGTACTTATCTTTGGATCTTCGATCCAGACACCTGGAGAGTTCTATTCTTAGTGTCTCCAGATGTCTAGCATTATCTTTGTCAAGATTAACTTTATGTTTAATCTCCAACTCCTGTATTTTTTCCAACAAATCCTCAATTTCTATCCGATCTATGTTCTACGCTCACCTCAGAGCATGGACCCCTGAGCTAACAGGTAGGCATGCACGCAGGTGCCACACAACAGGTAGGCAGCAGAACTAAGTCTGTTTGAACTTCTCCTCCAGATCGGTCAATCAATGGGGGCATTAAACCATATATAAAAAAGAGGGGGAATCTAAGTGCTCACTGTGCAACCAATTAACCCTTTAAAGAGGGTACCGCTTTTAAAATACTTTAAGCCCACTGACGGGAATGGTTACATCCCTCTCAACAGCTGCCACCATACAAATTGCCTCTGTAACATACCAAGGGGACAATTTATTCGACTAAGGCATCATTGCTCTTCCAATACTGATTTTGTAGCCCAATCTCAGATCCTGGCAGACAGATTACACCATAGGGATCAAATCCAGAATGAGATTAAGAAGGGTTGGTGTCCTAGATAGAACTAGTTTGGTTTCAGATTCTAATAACAAAAAGGTTGAGAAATTTGAATTCAAAATGGTTTTGGACTTCAATATTCAACACATACAATTTGATTGGATAGTAAATAAACATTGGGAGGTGTTGAGGAAGGACAAAGTACTGGGAGCAGTCCTTCCTCCGTGCCCCCAATTTATTTACAAAAGTGCCCCCACTCTTAGGGATGTTATTGCCCCAGGTGTGATTGACCTCCCATTTTTAAGGAGAATAGAATTTTTTCTTTCCTTTCGGGTTTTTATGCCTATGGATGGTGTAAGGCATTCCAACAGTGCAGATTTAATATTAAAAAAATGTAAGGCGTTTGCCTTTTTTTCTACCAATAGGACATATCAAATTAAGAACTTGATTTCATGCAGTACTCAGGGAGTGGTCTATTTGTTGGAGTGCAGTTGTGGACTCCAATATATAGGCTGAAGTGCTCTTGTGGCTGAGCCTGTCAACAATATTAAAAAGGGTCTGAGGACTCATAGCATCTCTAAACATTTTAGACAATGCCACAACAGGGACCCTACCTGTTAAACATTCTGGGGTATTGAGAGGGTGGACAGACATTGGAGGAGAGGGAACGATATCCACCACATTAGTCAAAGAGAATCATTCTGGATAGTTGAGGCTAAGGTTTTAAAGGGGTTAAGGCTAAGGGTTAAATGTCGACTTTGACTTAAATTGTTTTATTTCTGATAAATGATTGTTTTTAAATAATGAATATATTTTGTACCATGTTTATGAATTTTAAAATAATCTTTTGATGTTATGTGATTTTGTAGAAGGACGACATTGTGTGAGCCTTTATATGAAAAATTTATGAGATGAGCCAGGTTATATATGCTGATCAACTCTATGGAGCAGCGGTCTGGCCGTGTTTGTATTTACAAGCATTTTTTTTCTTTATAGGCTGCTTACATAATTATTTATCTAGTTATGCATATCTTCTGTATGATTTTTATGTGGGCTTGATCTGATGCCTAGAGCACTGACTGTAATTTTATGTTTATATTCGAGCCTCGCTTATCGCCGCTCATATCTGTTGTCTGTTGGCATGACAACTGTGTCCTTTAACTGCTTGCTGAGCGGTTTGTTCCGATATACGTCAGCAGAAGGGCATGTACAGCTAGATTAAGTTACCTGTACATTGCCCTTTAAGAAGTGGTTTGCGGGGGCGTGCCTGGCCGCCGTGACCTCCGTGAGTGTGATCGCGAATCAGCGGACTTGATGTCCGCAGTAATACCCGCTATTGTTTCACGTAGAGGAAGAACGGGGACAAGCATTTCCCCATTCTGCCTAGTGACAGGACACTGATCACAGCTTCCTGTAATCGGGAGCGGTAATCAGTGTCATGTCACACATAGCCCCTCCTCCCCACAGTTAGAATCACTCCCTAGGACACACTTAACCCCTACAGCGCCACCTACAGCCCCTCCACCCCACAGTTAGAATCACTCCTTAGGACACACTTAACCTCTACAGTGGCAGTTACATTTACACAGTAATCAATGCATTTTTAATCGCACTGATCGCTGTATAAATGTGAATGGTCCCAAAATAGCACCAAAAGTGTCCGATCTGTCTGCCACAATGTCATGATAAAAAAAAAAAAATCGCTGATCGCCGCCATTACTAGTAAAAAAAAAAATCATAAAAATGCTATCCCCTATTTTGTAGACGCTATAACTTTTGCGCAAACCAATTAATAAACGCTTATTTCGTTTTTTGTTTTTTTTACCAACAATATGTAGAAGAATATGTATTGGCCTAAACTGAGGAAAAAAATATATTTTTTATATATTTTTTTTGCGGATATTTATTATAGCAAAAAGTAAAATTAAATTAGTTTTTCTTTAAATTGTTGCATATTTTTTTGTTTATAGCGTAAAAAATAAAAACTGCAGAGGTGAATAAATACCACAAAAAAAAAGCTCTATTTGTGGGGAAAAAAAGGACGTTAATTTTGTTTGGGAGTCATGTTGCACGACCGCGCAATTGTCAGTTAAAACAATGCAGTGCCGAATCGCAAACAACGTTCTGGTCTTTCGCCAGCCAAATGGTCCGGGGCTTAGGTGGATAAATCAGCTGCTGGCTGATGTCGTGGCCCCGCCCTGCTGAGGAGGATCAAACAAATGTAACATGCATGGGGGAGGAGCCACACAGGATGATGTCAGCCGCCGCCATCCTTTGCTAATATTCAGCACGGTGTTGTGCTATATGCTTGTATTAGTCCTGTTTCATGTGGTAATGTTGAACCCTAATACATTTTTAATTAGCTGCACAGTGAGCACTTAGATCTCCCCTCTTTTTTATATATGGTTTGATGCCCCCATTGATTGACTGATCTGGAGGAGAAGTACAAACAGACTTATTTCTGCTGCCTACCTGTTGTGTGGGACGTGCGTGCATGACTACCTGTTAGCTCAGGGGTCCATGCTCTCAGGTGAGTGTAGAACATAGGTTGAAGGCAAAAGTATACCAGTGTCCATGCAGCATGCCCTTAACGAAAAGAAACCGCCCCATCCATTTGTACTGACATAGAGGTCAAGGGGCACATTTTCCCGAAGGCTATCGTCACCCCCCTGGATGTTGACGTAAAATGCGTCTCCTGTAAGGAGACCACATCTGCAGCCAGATGGTGTAATTCCTGCCCCTTTTGTGGGGTGAGCACAAACCCTTCACATTATAAGATATAATTTTCAATAAGCTGGCAATCTTAGTGGATATATAACACTCTTAACTCCTTGCCGCATATCTCAATTTTATCCTCTCCAGGCGCACCTATAGAAAATACCAGAAATACATAAACATTCAAACTACAACAAAACATTCTACCTTGTAGAATATGCCAACTAAAGGGAGGGCAGATCCGTTTGAGCCCCACAGTCTCCACTCCGAAGCCCCCTACCCATCTGCCACTATGCAGATTGTCTAGTCCCTTATATCAGGACCTACCTAATGGAAAAACAAACTATAGACATCAAAAAGGAAAAAGAAAACAAAAAAATAGTGGCGCCCAGGCATGATTTTAAATCATTTTCTGTATACATAAGTAAAAAAAAAAAAAAAGGAACCTATGACCGATAACCTATAAGGAGGGGGATACAGAGATAGAAGGGGGGGGCTACGCTAAAAGAGAGAGACCAAATCGAAATAAGAAAAAAAGAGCAAAAAGAACATTTAAATTGCTAACGAGTGGGCCAATACACCATATAATTGTTCCCCAATGATTTCTAATGGACCCAGACATCCCTCCAGCCCTAGAAAAAAAAAGGGGGGGGGGGGTGACTCTCCATTCTCTTGGAGCTTCTTAGTAGACATGTGCGCCATCAATAAATTTGTTTCATTTCATTCCATTCCAAAATATGACTTTTTTAGGTTCGTAAACTTTTTGTAACAATTATGAACGTTTGTTATGATGAATTTAAAAAGCAAAAAATACCTCTCTCAATATGGCAGTCATTGGCTCATTATGCTCATTATGAGGGTCTCCCGCCATCCCTGTGCTGTGCTGACTTCCTCCTGGGGCTGTACCCCTGCTGTGCTCATTATGAGGGGCTCCCACCATCCCTGTTCTGTGCTGGCTTCCTGGGTTTGTACCCCTGCTGTGCTCATTATGAGGGGCTCCCACCATCCCTGTGCTGTACTGACTTCCTCCTGGGGCTGTACCCCTGCTGTGCTCATTTTGAGGGGCTCCCACCATCCCTGTGCTGTACTGACTTCCTCCAGGGGCTGTACCCCTGCTGTGCTCATTATGAGGGGCTCCCATCATCCCTGTGCTTTGCTGACTTCCTCCTGGGGCTATACCCCTGCTGTGCTCATTATGAGGGGTTCCCACCATCCCTGTGCAGTGCTGACTTCCTTCTGGGGCTGTACCTCTGCTGTGCTCGTTATGAGGGGTTCCCACCATCCCTGTGCTATGCTGACTTACTGGGTTTTTAACGAATAATCGTAATTATTATGACAATAATAAAACGATATTAAAGAACATTCTTATTTTGTCCGATTCTGAATCTCCCATTGACTACCAGTACCACTCTCCCACTCCCATATTAAAAAAAGTAATTTTCCCAATCCGCCTCACTCAGCAGCAGAAGAAAACCTCTGATTGGTCAACAAAATACCAGTCACGTTTCCATTGTAACAGAATTTGGATCAACAAAATTTCGTATTTCGTATACAATTCGGAAGCATAGAAATTTGTATTTTGAGCTTTAGCGGAGACCTGATACCAGGGTTCAGGGTGCTGTTTGATGTTTGTCAGTCTCCAGTCCAGGAAGTCAATTGGAGGGAGATCTAATATTTCCAGAAACATTTCTAAATCATCCTTAGTTCGAAGTACTGCCATTTTGCCATTTTGAGGAGGCTGTTAAACGAAGAGGAAACCCCCAGTGATTTTTAACATCTGCTGATTGCAAGGCCTTAAGCACACTTCATTTAAAGTCCCATTTCCCCCTTTTTTGAATATTGAACATATATCCGAGATGGAGGCTTGCTGCTGCTGCTACTAATAGGTTGTGTCCGGTCGCATCACTTTTTTTCAAGGCCTTAAAGAGGAAGTAAACCCTGACGTCACTCCCGCGCATGCGCATGGGAGCCGACACGTGGGGCAGCTCCGTTGTTGGAAATGCCGCGCTCAGTGCGCCTGCGCGCCGCTATCTACGGCACATGCGCCATAGACAGCGGTGCCTGTCTTCGGGCAAATATCTCCTAAACCGTATATGTTTAGGAGATATTTCTTGGACCTACAGGTAAGCCTTAATCTAGGCTTACCTGTAGGTCAAAGTGGTTTGTAAGGGTTTACAACCACTTTAAGCAGTGGTTGCACTATTTGGCGCTGCATTAGAGTGTGACGTGCTATAGCATGGAATAGGGAGATTTGAGCTCCATCAAATTCAATTGTGAGTGTTTCCCAAGCATTTTTTTATAATAGCCTCTTTCACAGAATACTTATGCAATTTACAAATCACATCCCTTGGCCTGTCCTTTTTCTGATATGCATAAGGTGTAACACAGTGAAATGTATCCACCTCCATAGCCTTCGGCACAGCCTCCCCTTAGAATTTGATGAAATAAACTTTGTACTATTATTACTAAATCACTAGTATGATATGTTTCAGGTAGGCCTCGTATACGTATATTTTGTCGGCATTCCCTATTTTCAAGATTATCCAACTGATCCATATAGGAATTCAAGATTTCCTCCTGATATTTAGTATTATCTTGAACATCAGCCATAGCCTGTATGATTTCTTTTTGGCTTTTTTCTACTGCTTCCATCCTGTGCCCAATGCCATTGTGTCTACCCTTAGTTCTTCTACTGCTTGTTTACGCGACTGTTCAACTGTGGCTATCAGATGCTGGATATCTGCTTTTGTGGGGAGAGCTCTTATATGCTCTTTAATATCCCAATCCAAATTAATTGCCAGTGTATCTGTCCCATATGTGCCAGATGCACCTTGATCCTTAACAGGTAACACATCATAGCTCCTAACTGTCCTTGATTTCGAGGGACTGTCCCTGATTTGGAGCAATGCCCCTCTGTCCCTCATTCCTCCTCCTTTGTCCCTCCTTTTGCTATGATCTATATAGTTGCATATAAAATGCACTTTTTATCTTTCAAAAAGTGTTTTCCAGGGGGGCGTGGCTTGCGCGCGAGCGAGATGGCAGCCTAAGCCTGGAGCTTCCGTCGGCCGGCCGGACATCCAGAGCGACACGGACCCTAGCGACACCCAGCGAACCGGCATTTCCTCCCGGAGAGATCCCGGACTGCCACGCCGCGATGTCCCGCAAACGAAAGGAGGAAAAGAACCTCCAAAAGCTCACAGCTCTCTCCTTCCAGCGCGAGAGGCCCAGCCAAGATGGCGCCGGCGGGACCGCCGCGCGCTCGTCCTCAGCATACACAGACCTGCCTAGCTGTGATCCTGGAGATCCAGACGGGGAAACATCTCCATACTCATCCGCTCGCTCACCTCCAGCATCTCCGTCCTCCAGAAGCCCAGTGAAAGCGCGGATGCGCCTGGATACAGCGGACAAGGCCCAGGCCACAGTGAGTACTGATCTGCATAACTCACACGCCATATCCTCCCTGCAATCCTCCATTGCGGCCTTCCCCACCTCAGGCCAGCCAGTCCTTGACACCACTATGAAGGACATGCTCCTTTCTCTACAATCATCCCTTATGACTAATCTGTCATCATTGATCCACAAGTTTACCACTGATATGAGACAGATGGGGACAGGGTACAGTATATGGAAGAGAAAATGGAGGAGTGTGCGATTACTGTTAACGACTTGGTTGACTCATGTATGGCCCAGAAGGATGATACTGACTGGATCAAATCCACAATCGCAGACCTCGAAGACCGTTCCCGCCGCAACAACATCAAGTTACGCGGTATTCCGGAAACGGTCCCTCCCACGGACCTGCATAAATTTGCGACCACCATGTTTTCTACCATGCTAACTGAGCTGACGCCCATTGAACTCACTATAGACCGCATACACCGGATCCCTAAACCAGGCCACCTGGCGGATACGGTTCCCAGAGATGTATTATTAAGGATCCACTTTTACCAAGCGAAAGAACAAATCCTCTCTAAAGCTAGAACCCTCAACACCCTGCCTGCCCCTTACTCAGAGATTCAACTTTTCGCGGACCTCTCCCAGCACACTCTTCAACTACGCAGACAGTTGAAATCCATTACTAAAGCTCTCTCTAACCATAAAATTGCCTATAAATGGCGCCACCCCGCCACTGTTCTGGTTCTACACAACGGCATTCCTCATTCCATCTCTACGGTGGAAGGTGGCATGAAGCTTTTACAGTCATGGGGCATTGGCCCGGAGGCATCGGCTGGAAATCCTCCACCACCCAGGAGACGTGTTTCCCCACATCGGGGACCTCTCCGCAGAAACCACCACCCATAGCTGATCTGATGCTGTGCTGCGTATCCTTCTCCGTGTCTCACGAAGAGCTACCTTTAGAATCCGGTCCGGCTGACCGTTTCCTTCATTGATTCTAGAGCCCGAACTTTCCCCCTGGTTACGTCAGCGCCCATTAGGGATATACATCGCTGACCTGTTCTCTACACTACTGGTTCTATTATTTCAAGTTAAGCTGTTTTGTTCTGTTTTACCTTGCTGTTTTCTTTACTCCGCATCGAACTATATCGTTGCTCTGCCTTCTAACTGTGATTTATATTCGTAGAGTATCACCTAGAG
This sequence comes from Lithobates pipiens, assembly GCF_037356315.1. Lineage (NCBI taxonomy): Eukaryota > Metazoa > Chordata > Amphibia > Anura > Ranidae > Lithobates > Lithobates pipiens. The sequence continues at coordinate 554,475,462 of NW_027507748.1, read as the reverse complement.
TGTCAAAAGCAACTTCGCCTCATATTTTGAATATCTGACCATCACCGCGGAACATTTACTCATCATCCTACCTGTTATCTGCTCTCCACTTGCGACAGAGATATCCTTGCCGACAATACCTCACTTCTCCCAACTGTAAGTCTACTAACTGCTCTGCTCCAAACACTAGGTTAGAAATGTCAATTACTATAGTCTCTCTCAATGCAAAAGGCCTAAACCATCCGGCCAAACGCACATCACTATGGAAAACGGCCTTATCGCTCAAATGCGATCTGCTATGTGTCCAGGAAACCCATTTTATGCGAGAATCCCCACCCCGCTGTGTAATGATCGCTGTTCGGGACACTGTCCTCTTCCAGCTACAGAACTGCATTACCGACACAGAAGGAAGATACATTATCCTAGTTTGCACAATAAACAACGTCCAATATACGTTAGTTTCACTGTACGCACCGAATTATCGCCAGATGTCCTTTCTCAGGGACCTTCTGGAAAAAGTGAATTCTAACAAACAGGGCAACCTTATATGGTGTGGAGACTTTAACATCGTGCCGGACTATAGCATCGACTCCTCCGCTGGGACTAAAAGAATTACTTCACCATTGAGTAGTTTTCTGTATTCTAACGAAATGTTCGACGTGTGGAGGTGTTGTCACGCGACTGAACGCGATTATACGTACTTGTCACCGCGCCACAACACCTACTCACGAATAGATCTGTTTATTACTGATAAATGTTTATTACAACAAGTGTTGGCTTCGGAGATCCACACCACCACCTGGTCAGACCACGCCCCCATCAGCATCACTATCAATTCTAAACTACGTGTACCTAATTCATATCTTTGGAGAACAAACAACTACCTTCTTCATAACCCACACACTGCAAATTCTCTTAAACAACATCTAGAGGAATTCTTCTCTATTAATTCCCAATCGGTGTCTGACCCGGTGTTGGTGTGGAGAACCCACAAAGCTGTTATTAGGGGGGTCTTTCTCCAATTATCAGCTCGGGAAAAAAAACGGAGATCATTGAAACTTGACCAACTCACGACCGCCATTGAGTCCCTTGAATCCCAAAATAAACAGAACCCCTCCCCTGCACTTCAAACACAAATTTTTAAGCTACGCCACGAGCTACGCTCACTTCTCCTAAAATCATATGGGAAGACACTTACCAAACTTAAAGCGACCACGTATTCCATGGGCAATAAAGCGGGGAAACTATTGGCCTTGCGAATAAAAGGGTACAAAACTAAATCCAAAATTCCGTTTTTGATTCATCCTCACTCCAAACAAAAACTCCTGAAACCTCACGAAATAGCGAATGCGTTCGGAACCTACTATAAGGATTTATACAATCTCAGGGAGGATAATCAAACAATTCAACCATCGCAGGAGGTAATTAACACATTCCTAGAGCGAATCAAATTGCCTTCCGTCTCACAGGAACAACTAGAGTCTCTTAACGCCCCTTTCACAGTTCCTGAAATATTGAAGACTATCAATAGGCTCCCAAACCATAAATCCCCGGGACCAGATGGTCTCAATGGAGAATATTACAAATCCTTTCAACACCTCTTGACTCCCACACTTTGCGCAGTCTACAACTCCGCTGTCTCTTCTTCCTCCTTCCCATCAGAGATGCTAAACGCAATAGTAGTTACACTCCCAAAACCTGGTAAAGAACCAAATGTCCCCCAAAACTTTCGCCCTATATCCTTATTAAACATGGATGTCAAGATTTATGCCAAATTATTGGCCAATCGACTGCTTAACATCATCCCCACTCTTATACACAAGGACCAATCTGGTTTCACAACAGGCCGCCAATCCTCCGATGCCACTAGAAGGATGATTGACATCATCCATCATGCCGGAAGCTCGGGTACCCCCTCTGTACTCTTGTCCCTAGACGCTGAAAAAGCGTTTGACAGAGTGCACTGGGGGTACCTGTCTTCCACTTTACACAAATTTGGTTTTCATGGTCCAATTTACAACGCTATTATGGCACTATATTCTTCCCCTTCAGCCCAAGTATACTCTGCTGCAGCTCTATCCTCCCCATTTGCCATATCCAATGGCACCAGACAAGGATGCCCCCTGTCCCCCATAATATTCAACTTAATAATGGAACCATTGGCACAATCGATTCGCACTAATCCTCTAATCAAGGGTATCACTGTAGGAGACAGATCACATAAAATTAGCCTATTTGCGGATGATGTAATCCTCATATTGTCTGATCCCCTCACCTCCCTCCCGGCGGTCCGAGAGACACTAGCCTCCTTCAGCAAAGTATCCTACTATAAAGTCAACGACACTAAATCCTGCATTTTGAATCTAGGAGTAGACTCTACTACTAGCCTGCTTATACAGCAACAAACACCATTTACTTGGGCCGACAAAAGTATAACTTACCTGGGTGTCCAACTGACCAAAACAACTGCAGAATTTTTTATGCACAACTTCATTCCCTTTAAAGCCAGATTGCAGGAAGATCTGCGCAGGCTGGCGTATCTCGAACTGTCCTGGATGGGGCGACTAGCGGCCTTTAAAATGTTACACCTCCCCCAAATATTGTACCTGTTCCGGACTCTGCCTATACCCATTCCCGTTCACTATTTTAGGTCCCTGCAGTCCCTCCTGTCCTCCTATATGTGGCAGGGTAAAAAAAGTAGAAGCGCACACACAAAATTAATCAAACATCGAAAGGCTGGGGGGGCTGGATATGTTGACTTTCAGGACTATTACATGGCATCAATCCTGACCCAGACTAAAGAGCTTCTTATGTTCATGGTAAGAATCTCTCGGCATGGCTTCTATCTAACCCTAGATCTCCACCGCCACATTCACATATCCCTCCTACAATGACTGCTACAGCCCAAGTTTGGAAAAAATTTGTACACCTCGGCCAATCATACCCTACTAAATCCGCCTTACGAATCCCATTACAAGTTCTCCACTACAAGATTGACCTAATCTCCTTTAATCAATGGCAACACTCAGGCATCCTCCACATCAATGATCTCTTCTCAAACCACAAACTTAAATCCTTCCCCGCTCTACAAGCAGAATTTCATATACCTAATACTGACCTTTACCTCTATCTCCGGACGAGACATTATCTACTTACGACTTCAGAATGGTCTTGCATACTCCCTCATCCCACATGGCAATTCTTTACGTCCCAATCTACTATCAAGCGAGGCATTTCCCTTTTTTACAACTTACATCGACAAAAAAACATTTTCACCAAGAGCAACTCCATGCTTGCATGGGAATCAGCCTTAGGCAATACTTACTCCTCTGAACAGTGGATTACTGCTTATAACTCCACCTTTCAGGTCACCAAGTGCTCTAATCTCTTGGAACTTACTATCAAAATAGCACAACGTTGGTATCTAACTCCCACGAGATTATCGAAATTCTGCACACCCCATGACGACCGATGCTGGCGACAATGTGACAACAAAGGGGACATGCTCCACACCTTTTGGAGCTGCCCCAAACTGACCTCTTTCTGGGAGTCAATTTTCCAATTGCTCTCTGAAATAGTTCTTATACCAGTAATCTCTCAACCCAGCTTAGCACTTCTTTCCCTGAACCTGGATATATACCCCAGACACCTCAGACATACGATCGTTCATGTCCTACTCTCAGCCAGACTATGTATTACTAGATTATGGAAGAACCCTTCACCGCCCACAGTGGGAGAAGTGGTGAGACTGACCCACCTGCATTTCACCTATGAACAAACGATAGCCCGCTGCCAGGGCACCCTAGCCCGAAACTTCCGGGCATGGCTGCCATGGTCGACATGGGTCAATCACCAGACTAACCTCCCATTACCTCCTGAAGGTTCTATCGTATATCCGCCTGCAGATTTTTAAATACAGGAATGCTAATATTACTACCCTTCGCACCATGGTTTTGTTGTCAATCATACGTATTATGATAATATACTCTTATATGTACCTTATGTACCAGACATTAATATTTTACTTATCAGTGGGGGATGGAGTCTCCTCCTGGACACAGCATTGTTCCCGTAAGGGGTGCCCGGGAGGGGGCTCCAAAGTCCCCTAGGATCACACAAGTAACGAGACAACTTCTCTATTACATGTTAATTCCTGTATACTATAGTACTTCACGTTTCCTTTTTTGTTTATCACTGACCCACTCTAGGTCGATTCTGTTATTGATTTGTCAACGATTGTATACATTTTGATGCTAATGTACCGCAACGTCATCTGTAATACCTGTTAAAATCCAATAAACATCTATATTTAAAAAAAAAGTGTTTTCCAGCGCTAAACCTTTCATCTGATTTCTAAGGCCTCATGCACACGAGACGCAGATGAAACCTCTGTTAAAAAAAAGCTGAAACGCGCATTTAGAAACGCGCGATTTGCCGCGTTTGCATGCCGCGTTTAGACGCGTTTAGACGCGTTTAGACGCGTTTGCGTTTAAACGCGTTTTTAAAGATAACATCATGTAGACCCTCCCCAAGCTCTCAAAGCATTTTTTTTAACTATTTCTGCTATTTTGATCAGAGTGAGCAGCAGCAGCATAGAGAGCAGTTGTACACTTGCATTTGCCGTGTCACTTGCCACGGCACCTGCCACAAGTTGTGGATTGTCCACTTGCCACGTCACTTGCCACAAGTTGTGGATTGTCCACTTGCAATTGCAATTGTTTAAAATATTTTTCTAATGGTTTTTCATCATTTGCAATCATTTTTGAGATTTTTAATGTAAAAAAAAGGTCACCTTTAAAAACGCATATAAACGCAAACGCGGCTAAACGCGGTAGCGGCGTTTTGCCGCGTTTTGCCGCGTTTTGCCGCGTTTTGCGTCTGAAACGCAGAAATTTTTGTTTCTGGAAAAACGAGATTAAACGCAACTGCATATAAACGGAAAAAAACGAGACTGTGTGCATGGACACATAGGATAACATTGAATGAGTTCAGGTGCAGTTGAAAAAACTGTCCAACTGCATCTGAACGCGCGTTTAACTGCGTCTCGTGTGCATGAGGCCTTAGGCGTTCAGATGCAGTTGGACAGTTTTTTCAACTGCACCTGAACTCATTCAATGTTATCCTATGTGTCCATGCACACAGTCTCGTTTTTTTCCGTTTATATGCAGTTGCGTTTAATCTCGTTTTTCCAGAAGCAAAAAAATGCGTTCAGAAACAAAAATTTCTGCGTTTCAGACGCAAAACGCGGCAAAACGCGGTAAAACGCGGCAAAACGCCGCTACCGCGTTTAGCCGCGTTTGCGTTTATATGCGTTTTTAAAGGTGACCTTTTTTTTTACATTAAAAATCTCAAAAATGATTGCAAATGATGAAAAACCATTAGAAAAATATTTTAAACAATTGCAATTGCAAGTGGACAATCCACAACTTGTGGCAAGTGACGTGGCAAGTGGACAATCCACAACTTGTGGCAAGTGACATGGCAGGTGGCAAGTGATGTGGCAAGTGGACAATCCACAACTTGTGGCAAGTGACGTGGCAGGAGAAGTGGCAAGTGACGTGGAAAGTGGACAATAGACAACTTGTGGCAGGTGACGTGGCAAGTGACCTGGCAGGTGACGCGGCAAGTGACTTGGCAGGTGACGTGGCAAGTGGAAAATCAACAACTTGTGGCAGGTGACTGGCATGTGACGTGGCAAGTGGACAATCCATAACTTGTGGCAGGTGACTTGGCAAGTGACGTGGCAAGTGGACAATCCACTTGTGGCAGGGGATGTGGCAAGTGACGTGGCAAGTGGACAATCCACTTGTGGCAGGTGATGTGGCAAGTGACGTGGCGAGTGGACAATCCACAACTTGTGTCAGGTGACGTGGCAAGTGGACAATCCACAACTTGTGGCAGGTGATGGGGCAAGTGATGTGGCAAGTGGACAATCCACTTGTGGCAGGGGATGTGGCAAGTGACGTGGCGAGTGGACAATCCACAACTTGTGTCAGGTGACGTGGCAAGTGGACAATCCACAACTTGTGGCAGGTGATGTGGCTGGTGACGTGGCAAGTGGACAATCCACATCTTGTGGCAGGTGACGTGGCAGGTGACGTGGAAAGTGGTGTGGCAAGTGGACAATCCACAACTTGTGGCAGATGGCATGGCAGGTGACGTGGAAAGTGGACAATCCACATCTTGTGGCAAGTGACGTGGCAGGTGATGTGGCAAGTGACGTGGCAAGTGGACAATCCACAACTTGTGGCAGGTGACGTGGCAGGTGATGTGGCAAGTGATGTGGCAGGTGATGTGACAAGTGGACAATCCACATCTTGTAGCAAGTGACGTGGCAGCTGACGTGGCAAGTGACGTGGCAGGTGACGTGGCAAGTGACATGGCAAGTGGACAATCCACATCTTGTGGCAAGTGACGTGGCAGCTGACGTGGCAAGTGACGTGGCAGGTGACGTGGCAAGTGACATGGCAAGTGGACAATCCACATCTCGTGGCAAGTGACGTGGCAGGTGATGTGGCAAGTGATGTGGCAAGTGACGTGGCAAGTGGACAATCCACAACTTGTGGCAGGTGACGTGGCAGGTGATGTGACAAGTGACGTGGCAGCTGACGTGGCAAGTGACGTGGCAAGTGGACAATCCAAAACTTGTGGCAGGTGACGTGGCAAGTGACGTGGCAGGTGACGTGGCAAGTGATGTGGCAAGTGGACAATCCACAGCTTGTGGCAAGTGACGTGGCAAGTGGACAATCCACAACTTGTGGCAGGTGACGTGGCAGGTGACGTGGCAAGTGAACAATCCACAACTTGTGGCAGGTGACGTGGCAAGTGACGTGGCAGGTGAAGTGGCAAGTGACGCGGCAAGTAGACAATCCACAACTTGTGGCAGGTGATGTGGCAAGTGACGTGGCAGGTGATGTGGCAAGTCACGTGGCAAGTGGACAATCCACAACTTGTGGCAGGTGATGTGGCTGGTGACGTGGCAAGTGGACAATCCACAGCTTGTGGCAGGTGGCATGGCAGATGACGTGGAAAGTGGACAATCCACATCTCGTGGCAAGTGACGTGGCAACTGACGTGGCAAGTGACGTGGCAAGTGACGTGGCAAGTGGACAATCCAAAACTTGTGGCAGGTGACGTGGCAAGTGACGTGGCAGGTGACGTGGCAAGTGATGTGGCAAGTGGACAATCCACAGCTTGTGGCAAGTGACGTGGCAAGTGGACAATCCACAACTTGTGGCAGGTGACGTGGCAGGTGACGTGGCAAGTGAACAATCCACAACTTGTGGCAGGTGACGTGGCAAGTGGACAATCCACAACTTGTGGCAGGTGATGTGGCAAGTGATGTGGCAAGTGGACAATCCACTTGTGGCAGGTGACGTGGCAAGGGACGTGGCAAGTGGACAATCCACAACTTGTGGCAGGTGATGTGACTGGTGACGTGGCAAGTGGACAATCCACAGCTTGTGGCAGGTGGCATGGCAGATGACGTGGAAAGTGGACAATTCACATCTCGTGGCAAGTGACGTGGCAGGTGATGTGGCAAGTGACGTGGCAAGTGGACAATCCACAATTTGTGGCAGGTGACGTGGCAGGTGATGTGGCAAGTGGACAATCCCCAACTTGTGGCAAGTGACGTGGCAAGTGGACAATCCACAACTTGTGGCAGGTGCCGTGGCAAGTGACACGGCAAATGCAAGTGTACAACTGCTCTCTATGCTGCTGCTGCTCACTCTGATCAAAATAGCAGAAATAGTTAAAAAAAATGCTTTGAGAGCTTGGGGAGGGTCTACATGATGTTATCTTTATAAACGCGTTTAAACGCAAACGCGTCTAAACGCGTCTAAACGTGGCATGCAAACGCGGCAAAACGCGCGTTTCAGCTTTTTTTAAACAGAGGTTTCATCTGCGTCTCGTGTGCATGAGGCCTAAATTGCTGCATTTGTATATTCCAAAAGCCAATATAAAGGAATAGTAGTGATAAAAAAGCACTTATAGGTTTAACCAATCTTGTATTTTTTTATAAAATTCTCCTTTAAGAGGGCGTAACAGGGGGTGTGTCCTATGCTGCATACTTTTACTGATAGGTGTCCTTCATTCCCATCTCAAAAAGTTGTGAGGTGTGATACACTAGTTAATAATACTGGTGTTGTACTATTGCGCTGCACTTTTAAAGTAGGTTCCATCCCTTACGGACTCCTTCCAGGTTTTGCAGCTGGATGATTTGGCTCCTCAATCACCAAGTCCCCTCCTAGTGTCTCTCCATCTATCTGGTAATTGCTACTATGCATGAACAGACCATCTCCAAGCACCAGGGGTTGTTAGGGGGTTATAGCCATATACTGTGGAGATCTCTCCAGGAACTGCTGAGATAACCCCCCAGCCCCCCTGATCCCACCACCGTCCAGCATGCCTCCGCCTGTGGCCCGATCAGCTCTCATAAAGCAGTATACTAAGGATCAAATTATAGTATGATCACTTTAAAGGCCTCATGCACACTGGACATTTTTGGATATTTTTACAGCAGCTGTTTTTGGCAGTAGACGTTTTTTTTACAGTCATTAAACTCTCCATCATGTTATCCTATGTGTCCATGCACACATAGGTTGTTATCAGCAGTTTTGGGCGTTTTTGAGCAGTAGAAAAACAAAACAAAACTAGTGGGTTCTGAGAGACGTTTTTCAGCTGTAAAAACGATCTAACGCTGATAAACGTTGATAAATGCTCAAAAACGTTGCTCACCAGCATTTTGTAACATTTACACTAATAAAATAAAAAAACGCTAATGTGGAAAAAACGCTATAAAACGCTAATAAACGCTAAAAATACAATATTGCAAAAACTTTGAAAAAAACTGAAAAAAGTTGAAACTACTGGTGCTTTTAGAACGTTATTTTAATGTCCAGTGTGCATGAGGCCTAAAAGCGGTGTTTTTCCTACGATTTTCTGATAGTGTGTATTAGGCTTAAAAATGTATTTTTATGTCTGTAGGCAATGGAGGAAGAAAGTGAGCGGCCAGTCGGTCACTGCACCAGTTTATCTGGTCTAACACATACTGTAAGTGCTCTTAAGAGAAGCAGATGTCTCCCTGAGATTGGTGAATGAGCAGACATCTGCCTATCATTTGTATGTTTAAGTTCTGCCCACCCAACAGACTGAAGAGTTGTATGCACTGTCAGTGTCAAGACATGTTATTTCTGTTATTCTGGTTGTTGAAATGATGTGAGCCGTACCTGTGCACACAACATCAGGACTCTCCATTAGACTGATTTACTAAAGAAGTTATGAATCATCACACAATAAATTGTGTGACTATTCACCTTAATCATCCAGTCATGTATAAAAACGAATAAATTTTTACTTATTTCATGTCATTTAACCACTTAAGCCCCGGACCAATTGTCAGCCTAAGGACCAGAGGTCTTTTTACAATTTCGCACTGCACTGCTTTAACTGGTAATTGTGCGGTCATGCAATGTTGTACCCAAACTAAATTTGTGTCCTTTTCTTCCCACAAATAGAGCTTTCTTTTGATGGTATTTGATTGCCTCTGCGATTTTTTTTTTTTACGATATAAAAGGGAAAAGACTGAAAATTTTGAAAAAATATATTTTCTACTTTTTGTTAGAAGAAAAATCAAATAAACTAAGTTTTAGTCATACATTTAGGCCAAAATGTATTCAGCCACATGTCTTTAGTAAAAAAAATGTCAATAAGCGCATATTTATTGGTTTGCGCAAAAGTTATAGCGTCTACAAACTAGAGTATATTTTCTGGAATTTGCACAGCTTTTAATTTATGACTGCCTATCTCATTTCTTGAGGTGCTAAAATGGCAGGGCAGTACAAAACCCCCCCAAATGACCCCATTTTGGAAAGTAGACACCCCAAGGAAATTGCTGAGGGGCATGTTGAGCCCATTGAATATATTTTTTTTGTTGTCCCAAGTGATTGAATAATGACACAAAAAAAAAAAAGTTTACAAAAAGTTGTCACTAAATGATATATTGCTCACACATGCCATAGTTATATGTGGAATTGTACCCCAAAATATATTCTGCTGCTTCTCCTGAGTACGGGGATACCACATATGTGGGACTTTTGTGGGAGTCTAGCTGCGTACGGCACCCCGAAAACCAATCACTGCCTTCAGGATTTCTAAGGGTGCAAATTTTTGATTTCACTCCTCACTATCTATCACAGTTTCGAAGGCCATAAAATGCCAAAATAGCACAAACCCCCCCAAATGACCCCATTTTGGAAAGTAGACACCCCAAGCTATTGACTGAGAGGTATGTTGAATCCATGAAATATTTTATATTTTGCCACAAGTTGCGGGAATATTACAAACTTTTTTTTTTGCACAAAGTTGTCACTAAATGACATATTGCTCACACATGCTATGGGCATAAGTGAAATTACACCCCAAAATAAATTCTGCTGCTTCCCCTGAGTACGGGGATACCACATGTGGGGGACTTTTTGGGAGCCTAGCTGCATACGGGACCCCGAAAACCAAGCACCGCCTTCAGGATTTAAATATAAAACGCTACCGAAAAAACTGTTAGCGATCGCAGGGATCAGGCCTGACTCTGCGAACGCTGCATTTATGTGTTTAGTGTTTTGTAAGTGACAGTGATCGATCGATACTGCACTTGGGTGGGCTGGGCAGAGGGGCAAAACGCAGGTGCTAGCAGGTATCTGGGCTGATCCCGCTAACAATGCGTTTTTTGGAACCCTAAACTGCTGGGGATGCTAGTATAGATCTGATCAGATCAGATATTGATCTGTTCAGATACTACACCACTACGGGAGGTGTATGCTTTGCGAGTGGGTGTTAGCGGTACTGGCACTAACCTAGCGCTGCCTGGGGCGACGCAAACCCTGACCCTAAAACCTAATTGATATCACCTGCCGGGTGATCAGGGGGTTAAACCTTTATTGGGTAATAAATGGTGGGTGCCCTGATGCTATAAAAAGCAAACTAACTAACTAGAGTCACCCGTAACACTTATACGGTGATCACTGGTGAAAGGGTTAAAATCTTTATTAGGTAGTATATGGGGGTCCCTGACGCTATATAAAAACCTGACGGGGAACCTAAATAACTAACTGGCTAATCAGCGTCACCAGTGACAGTTATGCGGTGATCGATGGTGAAAGGGTTAACTCTAGGGGCAATCAGGAGGTTAAAACCTTTATTGGGTAGTATATGGGGGTACCTAACGCTATAAAAACCTGGCGGTGAACCTAAAAAATAACTAGCTACCTAGCGGCACCAGTGACACTAATGCAGCGATCAGAAAAACGATTGTTTAGTGACACTGGCAAAAGGGAGTGAAAGGGTTACCTGGGGGCAATCAGGGGGTTAAAACCTTTATTAGGTAGTATATGGGGGTCCCGGACGCTATATAAAACCTGACGGGGAACCTAAATAACTAAATAACTAACTGGCTATCCAGCATCCCCAGTGACACTTATATGGTGATCGCTGGTGAAAAGGTTAACTCTAGGGGCAATCAAGGTGTTTAAACCTTTATTGGGTAGTATATGGGGGTACCTAATGCTATAAAAACCTGACAGTGAACCTTAAAAAATAACTAGCTACCTAGCGACACCAGTGACACTAATGCAGCGATCAGAAAAATGATTGCTTAGTGACACTGGCAAAAGGGGGTGAAAGGGTTAACTCTAGGGGCAATCAGGGGGTTAAACCTTTATTGGGGGGTTAGGGGGCTACCCTGGACCTAAAACTAACTGATTTGTGTGCCTATGTGTACCTACGTGTCAGTGTAGTGTTGGTGCACTTACTATCTCTGCTCTCCTCGCAGTCCGGTCAAAAATACCGCCCCGAGGAGAGTGACATCACTTCCTCCCTGCCTGTGTTTACACTACACAGGCAGGGGAAGCTTCTCATTCGCCAGGAGCAATCGAGAGGGGATGGCCAGAAACCAACGGCCATCCCCTTATCCCGGATCGCTCCTAAAGCGAAACGGACCACCACAGCCTGGAAGGCAAGCACGTACGGGTACATGCTTGTGCCTGTCCGTGCCATTGTGCCGACGTATTTTTACATGCGGCGGTCCTTAAGTGGTTAATAGCTCATTAGTGCCTTGAAAAAGTATTCATACCCCTTTAAATTTTCCACATTTTTTCATTTTACAACCAAAAACGTAAATGTATTTTATTGGGATTTTATGTGATAGACCAACACAAAGTGGCACATAATTGTGAAGTGGAAGGAAAATGATAAATGGTTTTCAACATTTTTTACCAACAAATATGTGAAAAGTGTGGCATGCATCAATACTTTGTAGAACCCCCTTTCGCTACAATTACAGCTGCAAGTCTTTTTGGGTATGTATCTATCAGCTTTGCACATCTGGAGTGACATTTCTGCCCATTCTTCTTTGCAAAATAGCTCAAGCTCTGTCAGATTGGACGGAGAGTGTCTGTGAACAGCAATTTTCAAGTCTTTCCACAGATTCTCAATTGGATATAGGTCTGGGCTCTGGCTGAGCCATTCTAAAACATGAATATGCGTTGATCTAAACCATTCCACTGTAGCTTTGGCTGTATGTTTAAGGTCATTGTCCTGCTGGAAGATGAACCTCCACCCCAGTCTCAAGTCTTTTGCAGACTCTAATGCCGTATACACACGATCAGACTATCCGGTGGACTTAGTCCGCCGGACTTTGCAGTGAAGATCCGCTAGACTTTCGAAACAAGCGGACTTGCCCACACACGACCGGACTTTTCCGGCAGACAATCCACCAGACTTTTGACGGAGGTCTGCTGGACTTTTCAAATGAACGGACTTGCTCACACACAGAGTAAAGTCTGTTCATTTTAAACGTGACTCCAGGTAGACGGGACTATCAAAGGAAGTCAATGTCACCACCTCCATCGGCGAGATTGACACCTCGTGAGCCCCGTCGCCTGGTATGGATTTAAAGGGGAACCCCTACGCCGGAAAAATGTCGTGGGGGTCCCCCCAAAGTCCATACCAGACCCTTATCTGAGCACGCAGCCCGGCCGGTCAGGAAAGGGAGTGGGGACGAGCCGAGCACCCCCCCTCCTGAACCGAACCAGGCCGCGTGCCCTCAGCATGGGGGGTGCTTTGGGGACTGCTTAAACTGATAACACATATGCTACACAGGATGGATGGAAGAATTTACTTTTACGTCTACTATATTTTGACAGCCAGCCTTACCAGATGTCAAAATACCAACACCCACTGAGAAATTTTATGCAGGTTCATCAGGAAATGGCCAAATTTAGCAAAAAATATATGGCCAGCTTTACTCTTTGTATCTGTAGTGTAGGGTAAGGAAAATACTTTTGTGAGCAAAACACAACATTGTCTTTTAGCTGGTCACTTGTCTGCTGATCCATAAATCTTCTCACCTCTCTTAAGGCAGGCTATCCACTTCAGTGATAAGGTCTGCTTATTTAAGATGCTCCCAAACCTAAAATACAGGATGTAAGGGCAAAAGGAAAAGAAGAAACTATGGGGAAAAAAGTTACAGTAGATATTATAGTCGTCTTTCCCCAGCTTTGTCCTGCAGAGCCTAGGCAAAGGTGACGTCATCTTCCTTTTAGCCAGATCTCGAAGAATTTTGAGCAGCCCAAATCTCGGCTTCTTCCCAAAGCACCAAATGAGGGTGATGCTATTTTCCTTAGACCTTGAAGAACGTTGAGCAGCCCAAATCTCGGCTTCTTCCCACAGCGCCTAGGTAAGGGTGATGCCAGCCTCCTTCTTGCCAGATCTCGAAGAATGTTAAGTAGCCCAAATCTTGGCTTCCTCCCGCAGCACTTTGGTGAGGGTGATGCCATCCTCCTTCCAGGCCGAACCTTGAAGAATGTTGATTAGCCTCCCTCCCACAGCACCTAGGCACAGGGGCCATCCTCCTCCTTCTGGTTAGAGCTCAGAGAACACTGACTAGTCCACATCTTGCAACAAGATGATCTTGCACAATGCTGCAGTATTTGCTTGCAAGATTTGGGCTACTCAATGTTTCTGGGGATCTTGTCAGCAGAAAGATGATGCCACGCACAGCACTCTGGAAGCATGGAAAAGGCAAGTATATTATCAAGCTACCTTTCCTTCCCCCCAAAAGGTTAATGCCTAGTATACACAATGAGAAAATCGGACAAAAAAAAAGGCTTCGGAGCGATCGTCCGATAATCTGGTTGCTAGTACACACCTTTTCTCATAGAACAGAATGAACAATTTTCGTTTAATCAGTACAGTATTCATCCATAAAAAGTCGAATGAATGAGACTGCCCATGCTTAGAAACAAAAGAATACATTACATCATTGCAGGAAGTTGTATTCTGTCTTACGAGAATTTTCGTAACTCTAGTAACCTATTATTTTTGATATGAGACTAGCACGCAAAAAAAAAACAGACGATCATTCGTCCGATATTCTCATTGTGTGTAGGATGCAAAAGGGGGGTACCTTAAATAAGCAGACATTGTCTCTGAGGTGAAAGGTACCTTTAAATTCCCCTTCAACAAAAGGCACAGAGTATTAAAAAAAAACACCACCTTCTAGCTGACCTTTCGACGCAACATCATTTATTTAACCACTTGCCGACTGCCGCATGTACATTTACGTCGGCAGAATGGCACACCTGGGCAAATGGGCGTACAGGTACGTCCCTTTGAATTTGTCGCCCTGTGGTCACATACGTGCTGCCGGCAGTGCGCGCACAACCCTGGCAGGAGCTCCGTGAGTAAGATCATCTCACGGATCTGTAGAACGGGGAGATGCTAATGTAAACAAGCATCTCCCCGTTCTGCCTAATGACACTGTCACTGATCATATCTCCCTGTGATCGGGAGCTATAATTACTGATGTGTCACACACAGCCCTTCCCCCTAACAGTTAGAATCACTCCCCAGGACACACTTAACCCCTTCTTAACCAGCTAGTGGTTAACCCCTTCACTGCCAGTGTCATTTTTACAGTAATCATTGCAAATTTATAGCACTGATCGCTATAACAATGACAATGGTCCCAAAAATGTGTCAAAATTGTCCAACGTGTCCGCCATAATGCCGCAGTCCCAATAAAAATCGCAGATCACCGACATTACTAGTAAAAAAAAATGAATAATAAAAATGCCATAAAACTGACGCTATAACTTTTGTGCAAACCAATCAATAAATGCTTATTGCGATTTTTTTTTAACCAAAAAATATGTAGAAGAATACGTATTGGCCTAAACTGAGGAAAAAAATTGTTTTTTTTCTATATTTTTAGGGGATATTTATTATAGCAAAAAGTAAAAAATAATGTGTTTTTTTCAAAATTGCCGCTCTATTTTTGTTTATAGCACAAAAAATAAAACCCGCAGAGGTGATCAAATACCACCAAAAGAAAGCTCTAACTGTGGGAAAAAAAGCATGTACATTTTTTCTGGGAGTCACGTTGCACGACCGCGCAATTATCAGTTAAAGCGACGCAGTGCCGAATCGCAAAATGTGCTCTGGTCTTTGGCCAGCAAAATGGTCCGGGGCTTAAGTGGCTAACAGGAAATGGACATAATGTGTTAATACTGAATAAAAAGTAATGAAATTATTATTTAAAAAAATATTCTGATTATCTGTTTATAGACACAAGATGTATTGAACTGGAAATGACCTAAATGGTGGTAATACTGAATATGTTCTGAATATAATATTTAAAAAAAAAATTACTTGTTTCTACTTCTTTTTAAATCCACTGCTGTAACAAAATGTAGTACAGACTGCAAAACTGTGTTACCACCTACTGATGTGTGACTATGTTTATCAGCAGAAGCGTGACTGTGCCAGGGACTAGACTTGCAGCGTGGAGGAGAAATACACAGGAAAGCTAGTCACCTAAGCGTAGCTACTGCACAAAGGTACTTTTTTTCTCAGATTGTATACAAATACCACATAGTTACACATAGTGTTATTCTAATGTCTATGCACACTACTTAGGCTATTAGCGTTTTTTCGTTTTTTGAGCTTCGGCGTCTAAGTTCAAAATGTATTTATTTTTTTGTTGAGTTTCTTGGAGTGTTTTTTCAGCAGAAATGCTCCTACATGCTACTTAACGCTCCTAAACAATACTAGAATTTTTTTTTTTTTTTTAGCTTTTTTTTCCCCCTTTTACTGTAAAAATGCTAATAAAATGCTAAAGCTCCTAAATGCTTCTAAAACGCTGCTAAAACACTACTGCAAAAAGCTATTACCAGCAGTTTTTATCTAGCAATTTTTCCAGAGCCTTTTTTTAGCTTACAAAAAAACGCTAGTGTGCTTGGAGCCTAAATGTATTATTTTTATAGTAATGACACATAGTGCTTTTACTTCAATATAATGGATGATAACAATGGAGTAAATATGACAGTCCTTATTTGTGTATTTAGATGCAGTTTCCAGCAAGCACTAGTATGAGACAAACCAATAGTCCTAATAATGCTTTTGGCAGTTACCATTTTATCTCACATTCAGTGATAAGGGCTCAGCTAGAAAACTGTCACATTTAGGGTGGAAATATAGGCAAAATCAAAATAAAATATACTGTATGCAAATCATTGCTAGCAAGCAAACAGTAGTCCCATTCCCCTTTTAACATAGTTTTATTACCCGTTGAACCTGCTATTAGATCTGTTTTTTCATCTTCCTTTAACAAACCAAGCTGTCCAGAAAAAAAAAAGTAAATAAAAAAAAAAAGAAAAATGACACAGTGCTGGAAGCATATAATAAATGCCCTACACACTTATAAATGTCATATAACATATCGTATATCAAATAAAATATATATATATAGTAGTCTTATTACCTATTGAACCTGCCATTAGATCTGTTTTTTCATCTTCCTTTAACTGGCCAATCTGTCCAGAAAAAATAAATAAAAATAAATTATACAGTGCGGAAAGCATATTTTCAATACCCCACACACTTATAAATGTGATATGACATATACCCTGGGCACTGTGGCATCACATATCAAATCATAAAATAAAATAAACAAAGTGTATAACCAAAAAGTTATTAAGACTACAAAATAGTGTTTCAATGTGCAAATTGCATATGCAAACAATGAAAAACGTCCATGAATCAAGTGCCAAAAAAATATTCAAACGTGAATGAATAAATTCAAAAAATATTCAGACATCAATATTGCAATAAACGTGAGATAGTAGACACTAACAGTTCATAAGAAGAAATGAACGGTGTCTTCATACAGAGAAAGTGCTGGTGCGTTAAAGTGCTGAAAAATGCATCTAATAGCGACTTTGCATCTAGCAAATAAAGTGACAAAGTGACTGTGGTGGGTGAATCTTCAGTGTAATTACACCTGTGGGTGTGATGACCTCTTACCTTACTGCTGTAAAGTAAACATACCATATACAACAAACCCCAAAAGTGATAATATGCCCAAAAAAAAAAAAAACTCAAAAGACCTAGAGGTTTCTACCACCAATTTCAATATGCAATCAAATTTAAAAAAGTCTGATGATGAATTGACTACAATATTCTATCACTAGAGGTTTCCACAACCACTCTCCATTAACTATCAAATAAAAAGTCCAATAGTAACTTGACTGAAACGTTCCATCACTACCCAGTAAACCTACCAAATACATCCTCAGGTGGTTGTCAGCATAATAAAGAGAAACTCACATAGTGTAAAAACATCCCATTACATTTATTCAACACCATTAAATATAAGTCAAGTAAACAGTGACTAAAAGTAAATAATCCAAGGTACAGATAGGATCAGAACAGGAAAGAAAGTGTACTGCCGCCCGCCAGTAACTACAACCTCCCCAGCTCTCCAGGCTCAATCAACATCTCAGTAACATCCGAACAGGCAGCCAGTGTTAGGCTCCACCCCTTATGTACATTTCATGTATACTTTCTCAAGGGGGGGCACCCCAACGCTGATAGCACAACCCTTAATTTCTGCAGCCCAATCCCTGCACGGATGGATCCTCCAGATTGGCAAACCACAACAGCTTTAAAAACATAAAGGATGATGCTGCAAAAGTAAATAAAAACCCTGATGACAGTGCTGCTGTCCTAGGGTGGCTAGGCTGCTCCTCCATAGATACAGTAGATAAGTGAGCATTGCCATCTTAAGAAAGGAAAAGTGCCCATGGCCAGATCACGTCCTAAAAATAAAATAAAAAAGACTACAAAAAAAAAAATAGATTAATACAGCCACAACATATAAAGATTGGTAAGCTTCAAAATATTACATTTTTGTTCTTGAAAGTAAGTTTTCAGGGTTAATGCAAACAGCCACAAAAATGCATTTTTATCTATGGATCTAAATGGAGCTGTATAGTTTTCGATGGGCCCATGTAGACAACTGGATTTGTAAAAACAAAAATTAGGAAGAATCAATTTGAGCTGCCGTCATACAAACAACAGAAAGTCGCTAGTCAGCAGATACTACCTGCATCCTATCAACAAAAGGAGCTATCACGTACCTGGTAGCAGAGCCTGAAAAAATGAGGAAGGCCTCTCTTACACCTCTGACTCTGAGCCCTTCATAGTATAAACAGAAGGCACAGGTGCCTGTAGGTCTGGCCAGTAGTAGAGCGGGTATCCATGCCAGGCAGGAAAGGTCATCAGTAGTCTTCAGTGAAGCAGGCAGGCTGGTAGACAACTGGTGGATGGCAGACTGAAGCAAGCTTTTAATGGTGACTGCAAGCAGGTGAGGCATGCACTGGTAGCAGACTGTAGAACAGCAGGCATAGTAGGATGTAAGTCAAGTACTGGAAATCTCAGGAAGATTAGCAGAATCAGGCAGGCTGGGTCATACACTGGCAGGACAAATCAGGTACAGAGGAGCAGGCAAGAGCATGGTCTGGGTGCAAGCAGGGTCAGGAGCCAATCAGTGGAAAAGAAGCAAATGAAGCAGACAAAAGCGGAGGTCAAGGACAAGCCGCGGTTGGTGCAGGTGGAGTTCAGAGAGTGGTCAGACAAGCCGGGTCAGCAACTGTAATCAGGATGCAGAATAACAGGGTTACAGGATACAGGGGAGGCTGAAAGACAAAGTAAGCACTGATCCTGAGCACTGACACAGTTTAAACCCTTGTGACAAGGCGGCTCTTCTGCGACAGACCATGTACTAGGTACGTGGCGCAGCACTTCTGGCTAGGGGGCGTGCGCACGCACCGCTGGCGACGTGGCTGTGCTGTGGTTATACACAGCAGATGCCGATCAGTGGGTGTTGGCCAATGGATGTCCGCCAGCACCTGTTGATCATCGGGTAGAAACACAGGACAGAGCCCTGTCTATGTAAACAAGGCAGAGCTCCTGTCAGCAGGGAAGTAACAGATTTTATTTCCCTGAAAAGCAGGGAATAAAATCGAATACTTCCCTTAGTAAAAGCAACACACACAGTAAACTAAAATACTGGCTAGGGACACATTTAACCTTTTGATCACCCTAGATGTTTAATCCCTTCCCAGCCAGTGCCATTAGTACAGTGAAAGTGCATATTTTTAGACAACATAGCAGGTATAGGCGCACAATTCTGATATGACACTGTAAACAGAATCTTCCAATATATAAACCTATATAATATAGAGTATACATAAAAAAAAGTGTCTAATAGTCTCTGATAGTAAATGATTTAGTCCAATCGGAACTACAATCCAGAAGAATGCAGACAGGGCAGCCGTCAATTTAGAAATGAAACCATGTGTCTTAACCAATAATATTGGGTCCAATAAGAACTCTCAAATACCATCTACTCATTTAGTATCAACGGAAATATTTTATTTTGATACAAGTCTTACTGATGACATAGATGACCTTTCTTTGGATACAGAATTTCCTGATTTCTTCACCCAACATTTAGCTACTTCTCCACCCACAATCCATACATCTTTTAAACCTAAGTCTATATTCAATCCTACACATGCCAAAGGTCCTTACATAGAAGCCTTTTATAGAGTTGTGTTTGCGGAACTCAAAGAACCATCCCAGACTTCCAATACCAATCTGACGAACAATTTGACATCATCTGAAAAAGGAGCGCTAAAAGCTCTGATCGAAGCAGATGATGTAGTTATAAAATCAGCTGACAAGGGTGGTGGAATTGTAATACAAAATAAGATTGACTATATTAATGAGGCCAAGAGATTGCTGTCAGAGTCCAATACTTATGAAAAAATTTGAATGGATCCTATGGATGATTATGCTAATGAGATTAATATTTTAGTTTCCGCAGCTTTCCAGAATGAGATTCTCACAAAAACTGAGAAGTCTTTTCTCCTTAAAAATTTCTACAAAATTCCATATTTCCATCATCTTCCCAAAGTACATAAAAAATTAGATCATCCTCCCGGTAGACCAATTGTGGCGGCAATGGATAGTGTCACAACTGGATTGAGTTTGTACATTGACCATTTCCTCCAGCCGATTGTTCACCAACTTCAATCATACATTAGGGATGGCATTAATTTAATGTAAATCCTGTCTGCGTACAAATGGGAGCCAGCTTATCATTGGCTCTCACTTGATGTCAACTCCCTCTATACATCAATCCCTCACTCTTTTGGTCTAATGGCATTAGAATATTTTTTGGGAAAAGTGGCTCTGATTAATCCTCACCAGGCCACATTCATTTTGGATGCTGTAGGTTTTTGCCTAACACATAATTATTTAATTTTTGATGGGGATTTTTATGTGCAAAAACATGGTACAGCTATGGGAGCGAATTTCGCTCCCTCGTACGCAAATTTGGCAATGGGCTACTGGGAAAATGGATACATTCATCATAATAACCCATTTGTGAGTAATATCGTCTTTTTTGGGCGGTATATTGACGATATCATTATCATCTGGGACGGCCCTCCTGAAGCAATCAATCAATTTGTACAATATTGTAACCAGAACACATATGGGTTATCATTTACCTCAGAAATGAATCCGGACTCACTACCCTTTCTTGATTTGGTGCTTGGCCACGATCAAGCCTCAGCAGAAATCATTTCCAAAAATTATATTAAACCAACTGCAGGCAACTCATACCTCCATCACAAGAGTTGCCATCTCCCAAGATGGATTGACAATATTCCAAAAGGTCAATTTTGTAGACTCCATCAGAATTGTACAAGGGAAAGCGATTATTTGGAACAAAGTGCCCTGCTAAAGGAAAAATTCAAAGACAAAGGCTACCCTGCTGCCTCTGTGGATCATGCATGTAATCTTTTTTTAAAAGGGAAACCCCAAAAAATTTTGAACGAACAACCTTCTAATCACGAATTACGTTTTACAACTACTTTCAATACTGATTTAAAAAAAATTGAGAAAATTCTTAATAATCACTGGGGTATCCTATTACAGGATTCCTTGTTAAAACCTTTGATTCCACAACGCCCCAGAGTCACATACCGTAGAACACCCAATTTGAAGTCCAAAATTGTGCCAAGCAAAATTAGATCTAGCTGCACTTCACCCGAAAAACCTATACTGATACCATTAGTAGGGATGTTTCGGTGTCATAAATTGCAGTGTAAAACTTGTAAATATGTGGACCATGGAAAAAAGTCTTTTTTAACAAAAGGAACTACGTATACCCTGAGAGACTTTTATAATTGCTCTTCGGATTATGTTGCTTATGGACTGACATGACCCTGTGGCCTGATTTATGTGGGACACACCATTAGGACACTCCGAACTAGGTTCGGTGAACATAGGAGATCCATTGAAAGTTCCAAGGATCCACCTAGTGGGCCCAGACAAAGTGTACGGAGAAACTTTTTGGAAGCCCATCAGCAGTCCACTGATAAACTACAAATTTGGGTTATTGAACACATTTCCAAGTCACTCCCAGCAGCAGAACATTTCAAAAAGCTCTGTTCCAGAGAAACTTTTTGGATTTATACCTTAGATGTCCTAGCGCCCGGAGGAATGAATGAAGGACTAGAAGTCTCAACCATCCTTTGAATTATGATTATATATTGTTTGGGTTTTCATCGGTTATTATCAGCTGTTATTATCAGCTGTAATATAATTTTATTAATATGACTATTTTTATATATATTGTAAGGGATCTTCCCGGGGTAGGGTGTGTTTGGACACAGTTCACAGCAGACTTGGAATTTATAAAGCAGATCTTGGCGTTTATTCGTGGTACAAACAGTCCAGCAAACAAAATATACAGCAACACCGTGCTTTCTAAGTACAACAAAAATAAAAGTCCTAGCCCGGCTGGGCGCTTACTAACAGGTTCTGCTCACCTATCTGACACTTACAAACACAGCGTCTTTCACCTGGATATCGCAGGGTGAGTTTTAGCTCCAGCAGTGGCTGTGCTTGCAGCTTCCTTCAACACACAGATTGTTCATTCCCTGGCTGAGAGCAACCACCTGCAGACCCTGCAGTGCCTTTAGCTTCCCAGGCTAATTAGGATCAAAGCTCACCTGATCCCAAACCCAGAACTGGATCGGGGGATGTGGAATGACAGGTCCCTCTACCAAACCTACCTGCCATTCCATATAAACCCAGGCCCGGCAAAATTAAATAACAACTCAACAGCATATCGCTGCTGAGAAACTGATCCATCCTGGATTTACCATCTCACACTGTGTAGCAACCTAGGTGAGATGTACACCCCCTCGATCACTTCTCCAGTGACATGTCTACATATCCCCCCCCTCTTTTTCAGACCGGAGGGCTGAGCCTTTTGTCCCCACAGACAACTCACCCTTGACAATGCGTCAGCATTTGCCTGTAATTTCCCTGGCCTGTGTTCCACAGTGAAATTAAAGTTTTGTAGGGAGAGAAACCATCTAGTCACTCTTGCATTTCTCTCCTTGTTTAACTTCATCCATGTTAGGGGGGCATGGTCTGTCACCAACTTGAATTTCTTTTTTCCCAGAGAGCCCAGAATAAAGGAAAATCGCGCCCCAATATTACATTATGCATGAGGTTTTTAACCACACCCACTTCATATTGTACTGTGCCTTGTTCAGTCCCGACTTTAGCCAGCACTATAGGGTACACTTTTGTATCACCATGTATACACACAACGCTCATATGCTTTTTAGACTCTAAGTCCCCAGTCACCAGGCTAGCATGCACCAAGGTTACAAGGCTTCCTGAGTCCATTAACGCTTTAACAGGAAAGTCATTGATTGTGATGTTGCAGATTTGCGGTTCAGTCTCTAGTCCAGGAACTGCAGCACAAGATGGTTCCGCAAATAGCGACTGACGCCGGCTAGCGTCACATTCCATGGGTTCAGAGGTAAGAGGGCAATGGGCCGACACGTGTCCCGCCTCATGGCATCTCCAACACTGGATAGGGCCTGGTCTCTTTGGCAAGGAGTCCTTTTCAGAGCCCCTTAGCCACCCGGGACCATCACCAGTCTTTTGTTCCTGAGACACCACTTGAGCCCTTTTCCCCCCATCAGCACCCCTCCACACTCCCCCAATAGATGGAAGTCTCTTACCAGCTGACGGCACAGATCTGGCGCTCCGGGGAGGTGAAGATACTGCAGGAACATCACGGAGGTAGTCCTCAGTCGCCTGGAACCTCTCCACAAGGTTGACAAGTTCGTTTGCGTTCTTAGGATCACCTTGTCCCACCCAGCGTTGCAGGTCAGTAGGAAGCGCTCGGAGGTAGCGATCCATCACGACCTTCTCTAGGATTTGTGCAGGAGTAGAAGTGTCTGGCTCCAACCACTTTCTTGCCAAATGGATTAGGTCATACATCTGGGACCTCGCTGATTTGTCCAGACTGTAGCTCCAGTTGCGTACCCTCCGGGCACGGACTGCAGTAGTAACTCCTAGTCGGGCAAGTATCTCCTCTTTTAGCCGAGTATAGTCCTTAACCTCTTGCTCACTGAGGTCATAGTAGGCCTTTTGGGGTTCACCTGTTAAATAGGGCGCAATTACCTCTGCCCACTCAGCGGCTGGTAACTTCTCTCGCTCAGCCACGCGCTCAAATACTGTTAGAAAGGCCTCAACATCGTCCTCAGCAGTCATCTTTTGCAGCGCTTTCTGCACAGTCCTTCTCCCAAAAAAAATCTCTGGAGCGGCTCCCATCACTATGGGTGGATTAGTAACCACAGGCGCCTCACGATTTACTATTAGGTGCTCGATAAGTTGTTGTTGGCTTTGGCGCAAAGCTTGCAACTCTTCCTTATGCATCTGCTGTTGTGCCGCCATGGACTGTTCATGTCGTCTATTGGCCTCTGTCTGCGCCTGCTGTTGTTCAGCCATGGACTGTTCATGTCGTCTATTGGCCTCTGTCTGAGCCTGCTGTTGTTGCAAACTCACTTGTATAAACTGCTTCAGCATCTCCTCCATGTTGCTGGACTGTTCTTGGAGTGTAGTTGCAGCTTTCACCCAGGACATCAGCAGCTGTAGCCAAGTCTGTCCACACCGTTGCCCCTAGCAACCGTGTTGCCCGCTACCTCCACCAATTGTAAGGGATCTTCCCGGGGTAGGGTGTGTTTGGACACAGTTCACAGCAGACTTGGAATTTATAAAGCAGATCTTGGCGTTTATTCGTGGTACAAACAGTCCAGCAAACAAAATATACAGCAACACCGTGCTTTCTAAGTACAACAAAAATAAAAGTCCTAGCCCGGCTGGGCGCTTACTAACAGGTTCTGCTCACCTATCTGACACTTACAAACACAGCGTCTTTCACCTGGATATCGCAGGGTGAGTTTTAGCTCCAGCAGTGGCTGTGCTTGCAGCTTCCTTCAACACACAGATTGTTCATTCCCTGGCTGAGAGCAACCACCTGCAGACCCTGCAGTGCCTTTAGCTTCCCAGGCTAATTAGGATCAAAGCTCACCTGATCCCAAACCCAGAACTGGATCGGGGGATGTGGAATGACAGGTCCCTCTACCAAACCTACCTGCCATTCCATATAAACCCAGGCCCGGCAAAATTAAATAACAACTCAACAGCATATCGCTGCTGAGAAACTGATCCATCCTGGATTTACCATCTCACACTGTGTAGCAACCTAGGTGAGATGTACACCCCCTCGATCACTTCTCCAGTGACATGTCTACAATATATATATATATATTTTTTATATATATTTATTATTACTCCTGGTGCGATTTTAAAAATTGCATCTTAAAAATCGCATTAAAAAATCGAACAGTATAAACATGTCTTTTCAGCAGTAATTTCTCTATGGAAAAACTCCTTTTTCTATAATTTCTTAGTATAGTAATTAATTTCTTTTTAATGTAATTATTTCCTTAAATTTTTCGGTATATATTTATACATACGTATTTTTTGTGCGGAAAAAAAAGAGATTTTCACTTATTTTCCACTAGATAGAATATAATCCATAGAATAAAGGTTCAAGTACCATACTTTTAATATTTTAATATTACCATAAACTTAATACACTTAAGCCCAAAAAAATCCTCTTTATAATGGGAAATATATCGAGTCAACAATATTACCCATTACATGGGACATATATGTTTATATACAAAATAATCTTTTTTATATTAGTCTATAAAACTTTTAACTTATGTTAATTTTTTCCAGTTCATATAACAGCTCATTGATTAATATTACTTCATACTGTATATATATTATTTGTCCATCAATAATGACCAATTCATCCCCTTTTATTTTGAATTTATTTTCAATCATTCTCTAATTTCTTTTGTCTTCTTATTTTTTTATTATATATATATATATATATATATATATATATATATATATATATATATATATATATATATATATATATATATATATACTTCCTGTACTTTTATTATTTATTTATTTTTATATATATCCCCATATATCTTTTTCTTATATATGCCAATTTTATCAAGTTGTTTTTAGTTCTGGATCAACCCATCGTTTTGATATAATATGTTCCCAATCCGTTCGTCTCCCCTCCCCTTTTCTGTATATATTACGATCGTGGGGCTTGTATGTTGAGTTGTTGATAAAGGAGCGTGACTTGAAACGTCACCCAATTGCGCACGCACACAAAACGCGTCCTTCACTGATGACGGCATCCCCTGGAGCCGACTGAACGCTGTTTCCTAAGCCTTGTTTTGAGGGCGTCCTTCACAAGCCGGCTTTTCCAATGTTCGGAAGCATAACAACTAAAGAACAGCTCGATCAGATGGCCAGATTCCATTTCAGGGAAAACGTCCATGAAACTTGTATACAATGCCTGCTATTCTCCTTTTACATGTAAGTGCACATTTTGTTGCTTAATAAATTTGGTATTTTAACTACTGCACCCAGAGGCGCTTCAGTACTTGTTTATATTTTTAGCACTGATCACTGTTTTAGTGTCAGTGGTTCCTAAAAAGTGTCAAAAGTATCAGTTAGTCTCAGATTGTCTGCCACAATATTGCAGGCCTGCTATAAGTCGCTGATTGCCGCCATTACTAGTAAAAAAATAAATAAATAAAAATTCTAGTATCTATACCATCGTTTGTAGACGCTATAACATTTGCGTAAACCAATATATATAGCTTATTGGCATTTTATTTTACCAAAAATATGTAGCAGAATAAATATTGACCTTTTTTGGATTTTTTAAGTTTTTGTTATTGGATATGTTTTATAGCAGAAAGTAAGAAAATACAGATTTTTTTGAAAATTGTCGGTCTTCTTTTGTTTATAGCACAAAAAAAAATGCAGTGTTTATCGAATACCATCAAAACAAAGCTATATTTGTGGGAAAAAAAAATACATTTTATTTGGGTACAGTGTTGCATGACTGCGCAATTGTTAGCTACAGTAACGCAGTGCCATATCGCAAAAATGGCCTGGTCATATAGGGGGTAAATCTTCCAGAGGTCAAGTGGTTAAATATCCCATTTGGTGCCAACATCTGTCACGCTAATGTGCCTACCCATGTGCATGTGTGCATGCACATAAGTATTAGCCTGTCAGAATGTTTATACTGAAATATTAAAAATTTATTGTAATTATGAAAATATGCAAATCTTTGATTTGGGAGATTTACGATTTTCTAACAATACAAACAAGAAATGTAAGTTAGTTTACCCATCCTATTTTGAAGATGAGTGATACAAATGATATTGTTTAAAAATATATATTTATTAACTAAAATACAGTGCAAAATAATATCAGGTATATTTTGTGATAACCAAATAAATGGATATACTTCTACATATCAGATAAATGATGAAACAGATAATTCACATTTCTATTCAAGCTCTATAACAAAATACCACATATCAATTCTTGAATAACTGGATACATTTTACACTTGATAACATTTAGAGCAATAGCTTCTGTGACTGCTCGGGCTTATGTAAACAATCCATATTTACATTAAACACGGTGTTATCTTAAACTATGTGATCATTCTCAAACAAACAGATCTCCTAACACTCTTAGGCCCCTTTCACACTGACGTCCCGTTCAGGCCCGCCTGTCAGTTTTTCAGGCGGACCTGAACGGGTGCTCCATAGAGCTCTATGGAGCGTCGGATGTCAGCGGTGACATGTCCGCTGACATCCGACCCGCTCCGATCCGAAAAAGTGTAACGGAGGAAAAAGCTATTTTTCCATCCGTCTGCGGATCGGATCGGGTGACGACGGGCACTGCGGTCCGTCGTCATCCGATCTCCCATAGGGGAGAGCGGCGCTGTGACAGGTCCGTCCCTGCGCAGTGTGCAGAGACAGACCTGTCATCTCCCTGCTCAGCGGGGATCGACGGAGTGATCCCCGCTGAGCAAACGGATATCCACGGGGCGGATCAGAACTGATCCGCCCCGTGTGAAAGGACCCTTAAATGTGCACAGGCAAAATGTCATATTGTACATAACTTGATAATTTGATCAAGGCTTCTGTTAAATTTAGAATTAATCTATTTTTAAACACATATCACGACAAAACCATTATTCAGACTTTGGTCTTAGCTTTGTAGAGACAGACAACAAATCTCCATTAATATTTGGAATATAATTATATCATGCTGCAGGTAGACATAACACAACTCCAAATGCTAGGCCACAATATTAAATGGTTCTGTTTTGTATATGTCAAAACAATGCAATTACCAAAAAGGTATAATATGGAAAGATCAATACTTTACCAAAACTCTAAGCCCTTGTACACACGGTCGGAGATTCAGTCAGAATGTTTCCTATCGGAGCGTTTTGTCGGATAATCCGACTGTGTGTGGTTTGCATTGGACTGTTTCCATCGAAATATCCGTCGGACCAACTTTTCCAACTTGCCGGAAATATTTTCCGACAAAATGCTCCGATCGGACATACTCCGATCATGTGTAGCCTACTCCGACGGACAAGGTGCCACGCATGCTCAGATCAAATTCCTAGACCAAAGCTATTGGCTACTAGCCTGAACGTAGTCCCGTCCTAACGAAATAACGTCATCACGTTATGCACAATCGGATTTTCCGACAACTTAGTCCGACCGTGTGTATGCAACATCAATTCCGGACCTCTTCCGGAATTAATCCGTCGGAATAAACCAACGGATTTAGTTGTCGGAATCTCCGACCGTGTGTACAAGGGCTAAGAAGTCTGTCATCTTGAGAAGTTTCAATAGGCAAGTCCCTACATCTCTCCATCTTTCAGGGAGCTATAGCAAGCTCCCTGGAGATCTTTCTTTCAAGCCATTTTTCGATCTCTCTCCCATCAGCCTTTTTGATCTGTGATCTGTAGTTACTTTTATCTCACCCTAAAAATGGGTGTGTATGTAATTACTATGCAGTTGATGTCATATGACAATGTTGTTTACACGTTTCCATGGCAATATGCATGTGTGGCCATTTTAGATTCTTACTATTTTGCCCTCTAGGGGGCAGTGTTGTATCAAAAATTACCTTAAATGTGATTGGAATGACCTTCTGACCTTGGCTTAGCAAAACACCATGAATTGTGTAATGGTTGACAATCAAGTGTCACTATCCCCAGCCATCCTGGCACTTCTTAAAATATATAGGCATGAGAAAATGTACTCACACAATTAGTTGTGTTTTGCTAAATGCCATTAAAGTGAAGTTATACTTTGAATTACAACCTCACAAGTACAGCTCCTAATACTATCATGCCAATACAATCTTAGAACCTAAAGTCATTATTCTAACTATAAACATAACAGTTTCATGAACAAACTCTTCATAGGAACCCACACTTGCAAACCTTATAATAATAGTATATGTGGACAGTTTTGTAAATGAATAACTAATTCATACCAAAGCTGTAGTACATCAGCTACAACTCCACCTGGATACTCACAAACTCCTGGACCCGCTGCAATCAGGCTTCCGCCTGGGTCATGGATCAGAAACAGCACTCCTTAAGATTTGGGACGACGCCCTCGAAGCAGCAGATGACGGAGAGCCGTGTCTCCTGTACTGCTAGACCTAAGTGCAGCGTTTGATACAGTAGATCACAATACTCTACTCGTCCGCCTCACAGAAGTAGCCAGAGTCCAAGACATAGATCTCCAATGGTTCACGTCCTTCCTAGGAAATCGGTCACAGACAGTGAAACTAGGAAAATTCCTCTCGGAAACTCGGGCAGTCACCTGCGGAGTCCCTCAAGGCTCTCCTTTGTCACCCGTTCTCTTCAACATTTACATTCGCCTACTCCTTCAAATCATCAGATGCTCAGATCTCTGCTTCCACTCTTATGCTGAAGACACGCAACTTTATTTCCGGATCAATGGAAAAAAAGATCACCAACAACAACTTGAAAACTGCCTCAAATCAATAGAGGACTGGATGACCACTAGCTCCCTCCAGCTGAACGAATCAAAGACAGAGTTTCTGTCAGAGGATCAACAGACTTCAACGTCGGTGCTTCCCTGTGCGCCTGCGTGGTAGACCAGCGCAGAGGCGCACATGGGTGCGCGATACGGCGGGTTTGCACATCCCCTGATCACTCTGGCAGGCCTATAAAAGGCAACCATTTGCTCTGTGTCTTTGCGGGTTTGTCTCCTCAGCTCACCTGTGTTCCTCTGCTTCCTGTTCCTGTTTGCCACTTCCTGTTGTGACCCGGACTGCCTGAAGACTACTTTGATTCTCTCCTGACCTGATCCCTGGCTTGTTTAACGGACTTCCTGCTCTTAGCCTTGCTGGCTTCTGGACTGATTACATGTGTTTGACCCTCGGCCTGCCTCTGGAATACCCTCTCTCTTCCGCATTTAGCCTTGCTAGCTCCCGGACTGATTACATGTGTTTGACCCTCAGCCTGCCTCTGGATTATCCTCTACATTCAGCCTTGCTGGCTCCCAGACTGATTACTGGTGTTTGACCCTCGGCCTGTTCCTGCACAGGCCCTCTTCCAGACCTTCACACAAGCCAGGTGTTAGAACCCCTGCCGGGCGTTCTCTTCAAGTACATCCCAAGGCCATCTGCACGGGCATCTCTTCCCTCAGAAGACTTCCTGCATACCAGTCACCTGCTGGCAACCTGTGCCCCTTCATGCCCTGTACCCGCTGTTCCACCCTCAGGGGTACTGTGCACCCAGTTGCAAGGGAAGCCGCTCTCAGCACTTCGGACCCTGGTGAGTACCTGACAGTTTATTATCTTACACCCAAATCATAAGCCCACAACCAAAATCTCCTGGTCTCCACCATCCGTCTTTGGGCAGACTATCTCCCCAAAGACCAAAGCCAAGAGTCTCGGGGTTATTTTAGATGCACAAATGTCAATGGATGTGCAAATAGGAGCCATAGTCAGTGGATCTCACCATCTGCTGCCCATGCTTCGCAGACTCATCCCTTTTATCCCAAAGAATGACAAAGTAGTGGTAGTTGGAACAATCATTAATTCACGACTGGACTACGCAAACTCGCTTTACATAGGATTACCACAATATCAACTTGCATGATTACAACTGATCCAAAACACGGCGGCAAGGCTGATAACAGGAAAAAAAACCTGGGAATCCATCTCTCCTTCGCTGAGGAGCTTACATTGGCTAACCGTAAAAAATCGGATCACGTTCAAGACCCTTTGCCTCACCCATAAATACGTGCATAGAGAAGCTCCACAATACCTAATGGAGAAAATAAATCATTACACACCAAACCACAGTCTTCGATCAGCCAACAAAAACCTCCTCCTGGTACCCAAAGCCTGGTATAAATCCAAGGGGGATCGGAGATTAGCTTTCCAAGGGCCTCGGCTATGGAATGCTCTACCAATCAACATCCGCCTGGAAGAAAATCACCTGGCTTTTAGGAAAAAACTCAAGACCTTCCTCTTTTAGCAGATGATCAAAGCTCGCCACAGAGCCTAGAGGCGATTCAGTTTGCATTGTGTGCTATACAAGTATTTCATTCAGTCATTCAATAACTAATACATATATACTATAAACATATTATGAAAGAAAAACATTATTTAATATATACATAACACAACAACAATTGTGAATAAGCCCTCTGGTTTCTGTAGCTTATTCTGAAAATACTATTTAGGTTTGTGATCTGTGTAAGTCTATACCGACTCCCCTTAACTTAGTTAACCCCTTTCCGCCGAGCGTACGCAGATGTGTGTACCCGGCTTCCGGGGGGTATACCGGGATGATGCCCGCACCTGCAGGCATCATCCCGGTACCGTTTTTTTCAGCGTAATCGGCTTTGTTCCAGTATCCTAATAGTAAACACGGAAGCGACGTCATGACGTCACTTCCCGTTTACTCGGCTGCCAATGGCGCCGGTTTTAAAAATATATATGGTATTCAGAATCGCCGTTTTCGGCGATCTGAATACATTGAAGTGTAAAGGAGGGGTGGGGGTCTTTTAGACCCCCGATCCCTCCATAAAGAGTACCTGTCACCGCCTATTACTGTCACAAGTGATGTTTACATTCCTTGTGACAGCAATAAAAGTGATAATTTTTTTTTTTTTAAACAATTTAGTCATTTTAAAATAAATTAAATAAATAAAAAAAAAAAAAAAAAATTTTTAAAGCGCCCGCCGTCCCCGCGAGCTCGCGAAGCAAAGAAAACGCATATGGAAGTCACGCCCGCATATGTAAACGGTGTTCAAATCACACATGTGAGGTATCGCCGCGATCGTCAGAGCGAGAGCAATAATTCTAGCACTAGACCTCCAGTGTAACGCTAACCTGGTAACCGTAAAAATTTTTTAAAGCGTCGCCTATTGAGATTTTTAGGTACCGTACTTTGTCGTCAATACACGAGGGCGTGCAATTATAAAGTGTGACATGTTTGGTATCTATTTACTCGGCGTAACATTATCTTTCACATTATGCAAAAAAATTGGGCTAATTTTACTGTTTTTTTTTTATTCATGAAAGTGTCCCTTTTCCCAAAAAGTTGCGTTTAAAACACCGCTGCGCAAATACCGTGTGACATAAAATATTGCAACAATCTCCGTTTTATTCTCTAGAGTCTCTGCTAAAAAAAATATATATAATGTTTGGGGGTTCCAAGTAATTTTCTAGCAAAAAATATGGATTTTAACTTGTAAACACCAAATGCCAAAAATAGGCTTAGTCATGAAAGGGTTAAATAAACAAGTGTTCAAACCTTTGAATTATAACCTGGGAGATGTCACAACCAGACTTAAGACTCTTTGTAAGACATAAAATAACTTTTGTAACAATGCCTATTCATGAACTCCTGATTCAACTCCAGAGCCAAAATGGTTCCTCTCATGTCAAATATATATGCATATGAAAAATTATACAATATGCAACTTTATATATATATATATATATATTCTTTTAACCCCAAATGTTCTGACAAACCAAATTGCAACTGTACCTAAAAATGTCGGGCCTCAAAACCAGCCTTTCTACAGGACATTGAGGAGGAGAGCAACGAGAAAGAATTGACCCTTGACTGGTTGTGGGTTCCCCCTCCCAGAGACACCACCAGAGTTCCTCAGTCTCCAGTAGAAGACATGAAAGAAATCTCCCTACCAAATAGGGTGGAACCCAAACCTATTAAGGAGGAGAGAACTGCACCAATCTCTGTGAGAGAGACTGGAGTGATTAAGCCCAAACCAATTGACAACTCAGGAATACAAGATCTTGAACAAGTTCTAGCTTCTCCCCTTCAAGGAATAGGAGGAGAGACTGTACCTGAGAGAGAGGAGGAACCGGAGCCTGGCTGTAGTTTCTGGGATACAGACCCTGGACCTGAGCCTTTGGAGAACATATACTCCAGACTTGGATGGAAGATCTGCTCTTCTAGAAGACTAACATCCAACACCCTCGGAGAAAGCTCTAATGAACTAATTTCTACAGCTCAGCGTTCTAGTCAAGAGCCAGTTTCCTTTACCAAACCTTTGGTAGAGGATGACCCTGTTCCACCCTCTGACACTACTGGATGGGACACTAATCTATTATTAGTCTGTAAACAAAATGATTTAGCTTTATCTGATGACTTATATAGTTTACTGTTGACAAATCTCTCTGTTACCCAGCTTTTTGCCACTTTAGATTCTGGTTAGCAGATTATTATGTGCAGGACCTCGATGTGTTAGTCAATGACTATTCAGTGGGATGGTATCCTATCTTTGGGGGACCAAAGACTTTCAAATGGACTTTGCAAACTTGTATATTACTATTCTAGCTTGTTCCTATGTCCACCTAGTGCTGGATCCGAATCACTGACATCATCTTCTGAGCACAGAGAAAAGCATTGTGGGAGATATAGTCCTCTGGATAGGCATCGCTGGTTTTGCAGAACTGACTGTGAACTACATCTCCCAGTAGACCATCTGCTCTGTAGGAAAATTGGGGGAGAGACTATATAGGGATCTGCTGACCAGGCCTGTGCTCTCTTGCTTCCCGTATCTCGTGGGCCTGAGCACCACTCCACCGCCGTGTAAGAAGATTGAGGCCTATCATGCGACACACAGCCCACCACTCCAGCGAGTCCAGCCATTGTCCACTGGCAGAAGTACACCCTGCAGCATCCTTGAACAA
>NW_027507748.1:554246574-554439074 GCF_037356315.1 Lithobates pipiens | reverse complement strand
ACGCCCATAGTGTAGCAATGGACCTCCCTGCACTGACATCCTAACCTTACCGAGCTATGAATGTTGAGGACCCCCCCCCCCACTTGTAAAATTAAGAACTAAGCTGTCCATACTCCCACCCCCTCCTAACCATACCCGCACGGATGGACTATACTAAAGAAATGAGGAGCTGTAAGCAGCCATGCACTGTGGAACTACAACTACAGCCCAACCCATCCTGGGTGAAGGAAACTACTGCATGAATACTGAGCACTTGCCAAAACTAAATTATATAACCATGTGCTGTAGTCTGATGAAACTTGTACACCTACAATAATGCAAGGAATCACCTGCAAGCCAGTGTAGCCAAGTTGCTTGCCAAAAAGTGGGCTTGGGGTGCTGATGGTGTCCAGCACAGGGGACATAGACCTCTCTGCAGTAATGACAGGAGGGCAGCCATTTTAACAATGTGGACTGATTGACAAGTGACAGCATGTGGAGAGCTTGATAGCTATCCTGTCACTATGAAAAAACACAAAAGTATGCGCACGAGTATCGGGTGAAACCCGACCAGATAAATCAAGGCTCGGCAGCCTGTGCAGGAGAAGGGACACAAAATAGAAACGGACAGAGATGCAATTTAAACAAGCAGGGTAGCGAACTGAGCAGAGGTCTTGACAACCCTACAACACTGAGGACTAAACCACAAACAGCCCTACCAGGAGACATCTGACAACTATGCCTGCAAATTATCTATCCCCCCCCCCACACACACACATGATGATGACCAGCAGATGAATAAAGAACCCCCCCCCCCTCCGTTGCGGATAAATAACATGCTGGGACCCGCAGTCACCCCCCCTCACCAGCCTGACAACAGCTGTCCTTCCACCAGCACAGATGACTGTTTGATCAGCCCAGCAGAAGACTCCCCCCCCCACAAGACACCCCCTGCATGCCACCCCCCATGCCGATGACAGAACACACACATCCATGGCCTGACTGATCAAACTTAGTCGTGAATGCGGAAGTGACATCAGCTGCGCACCAGAAATTACGCCACAAAACAATGAAGACGAGTCGACGCAGGATCAGACAGCCTTCTCACATATCCGAATTACCAGGGGGGCCGTATTAAACCGGTACACAACCCGCAATTGGCCCTTTGGACATGCCTGATATATGGCTAGCTTAAAGTGGCTAGCTTAAAGTGATTTAAACGATCACCTTGTAAAATAACCTATTCCGTTTAAAATAGAAAGGAAAAACATTTGTTTATAAAAAAAATAAAAAATAAACTATAAATACCTCTTTTCCCCTTTTTTATAAGTGATTACCTGTTCCCAGCTGCATAAGATGAGAGGGGAAAGGAGAAGCAACAGCACACTGAACTTTACAGCGAAAGGCTAGGCGGGGGGGCATGTCAGGAGAAGTCTGATCATTGGAGGAGAGCAGGCTGGGGCTTATTTTTGTTGTTTTATTGGGGAAAACAACTTGGATAGGGTAAAAGGATTATGGGATGCCCAACTTGACTTGAACAACTACAGATGAGCACATCTAGACTAGACTGCTCTCCTTGCTAGAAACATACAGTCTCTTAGATCAGTGGCAAAGTCCCTTACAAATTATGAGCCCTCAGCCCCTTTGGAAATTGGCACAAAATATTGAAAAGCTGTATGCAGGAGTATCTCCTCTCCTCCTGTGGAACTGCTCCCAGCTCCACAGCTTGCAGGAACTACCAGTCCTCCTGGCTACACGACTACCAGCCTACTCGGCTGTTTCAAAGATCTCTCAGGACAAGGGATAAAGGGTTAAGCACAGCACTGTCCTTTGAAAGCTTGCTAAATATGGCAGTCTCTCCCCTTGTAAACCCCTGGGTGTGCTGATGTGCTCACTTTGTCCTCCTTGCTCCCGCTGCTCTCAGGCAACAATCCTCTTCAAACTGGGATGCTGAATGATGCTTCCTAAGCCAGCCTGGAGGCAAAAGCACTACCCCCCATGACCCAGGGGATCCTTCCTAGGCCACCAACAGCCTTCTCAGCACTCCATTTTCCACCCAACTCCCCTGCTAGTATGACTCATCCATATTCAAGGGCTGACCCAGCCACCCTGCCAGGCCTTCTGCCTGAGGATTGGCCAAGTTCTCTCAAGTATGCAGAACAACCCCCAGATCCCGCCCCTCCCATGTGAATACGTATAGGGTATATTGTACCCAAAGGGCCTGGTATGGGTTGGGGGGGACACCCACGCAGGGGCGGATCCAGAGTCTAATCTCGGGAGGGGCACTGCTATAAAATATGTTTTTGGGGGCAATTTATATGGGAAATGGCTGGTATTGGCGCTTCAATCATTACGGCACCATGGTTGTTATGGTGTCAGGATGATTGAAGCGCATTATTTCTATTAATACATTGTAATATAAAATTAAATGGTTCAACTCACCATATTGCAGAATCAGTGGGAGCCCTGAGGATGTCACTTGCCATGTCGCCTGCCACCAAATGTGGATTGTCACTTGTCACCAAATGCGGATTGTTACTTGCCACGTCACCTGCCACACATTGTGGATTGTCACTTGCCACGTAGCCTGCCACACATTGCAGATTGCCACTTGCCACGTCACCTGCCACACATTGCGGATTGTGACTTGCCACGTCGCCTGCCACCAGATGCGGATTGCCACGTAGCCT
The DNA here is from genome assembly GCF_037356315.1 of Lithobates pipiens. NCBI lineage: Eukaryota > Metazoa > Chordata > Amphibia > Anura > Ranidae > Lithobates > Lithobates pipiens. The sequence goes on along the minus strand of NW_027507748.1, from coordinate 554,436,405 downwards.
GCCACACATTGCGGATTGCCACTTGCCACGTCACCTGCCACACATTGGGGATTGTCACTTGCCACGTCACCTGCCACACATTGCGGATTGTCACTTGCCACGTTGCCTGCCACACATTGCGGATTGTCACTTGCCACGTAGCCTGCCACACATTGCGGATTGTCACTTGCCACGTCACCTGCCACACATTGCGGATTGTCACTTGCCACGTTGCCTGCCACACATTGCGGATTGCCACTTGCCACGTCACCTGCCACACATTGCGGATTGTCACTTGCCACGTCACCTGCCACACATTGTGGATTGCCACTTGCCACGTAGTCTGCCACACATTGTGGATTGCCACTTGCCACGTAGTCTGCCACACATTGCGGATTGTTACTTGCCACGTCACCTGCCACACATTGCGGATTGTCACTTGCCACGTCACCTGCCACACATTGTGGATTGCCACTTGCCACGTAGCCTGCCACACATTGCGGATTGTCACTTGCCACGTCACCTGCCACACATTGCGGATTGTCACTTGCCACGTCACCTGCTACACATTGCGGATTGTCACTTGCCACGTCACCTGCCACACATTGTGGATTGCCACTTGCCACGTAGTCTGCCACACATTGCGGATTGCCACTTGCCACGTAGCCTGCCACACATTGCGGATTGCCACTTGCCACGTAGCCTGCCACACATTGCGGATTGTCACCTACTGGTGGTCTTTTGTTGGGTCCCAGAGTGAAGATAGGCAGCAGAGAGATGATGCAATCTCTCTGCTGCACACAGCTTCCTACACAGTGAGGGCAGGACTGGAGGGATGCAGGGCAGTGAGAGATGATGTCATCTCCCTGCTCCCCTGCCTGCTGGCTTCCTGATTGGCCAGCAGCCCTCCTAAGCCGACCAGCTGCCCCCCCCCTCACCCGTCCACTCAGCGCGGGTACCCGCGGAACCGACCGCGATTGGACCCGCGGAACCGGCCGCGGGTACCCGCGGAACCGGCCGCGATTGGACCCGCGGAACCGGCCGCGATTGGACCCGCGGAACCGGCCGCGATTGGACCCGCGGAACCGGCCGCGGGTACCCGCGGAACCAGCCGCGATTGGACTCACGGAACCGGCCCGCGGGTACCCGCGGAACCGGCCGCGATTGGACCCGCGGAACCGGCCGTGCTGTCATCAGCTGGCGGTATTCTCGGAGGGGGCAATTGACCCGTTGCCCCCCCCCTGGATCCGCCCCTGCACCCACGCCATTTAAAAAAAAAAGTTATTGTCTGCAATGGTATTATATTGCCGGCAATTTGTAATTTTTCTTCTTTATAAATGTCAGTTTTGCTGCAGCACATTCTATACATGCTACAGATGCGCCACTTTACAGGCAGGCTAAGGGGACATCTCAGGTACTATATTTAAAGGAGTTTTTTTTATTTTTGTTGTTTCACTTTAGGCATCATTAAAATCACTGCTCCTGTAAAAACAATCTTTTTTTTTTTAAAACAATTTGCATTGATACATGTCCCCAAGACAGTAACCGTGCCCCCATACCCTTTTTATGGACAATTATTTGCATATAAGCCTTTTAAATGGGGACTTTTGATTTTTCAAGTTCTAGTCCAATAGCCTTTAATAGGGTCCATGGTTCAGGTCCGAACTTTTTACATGTTCGGGAGTTCTGGTGCAAACCGAACTGGGAGGGGAGGTTTGGCCCAACTCTACCAGAGACCTGCCTCTGAGTCATCCAACCAGACCTGTGGCAAACCCTGACCCAATTACAGACTCATACAGTTACCATGAGTCAAACATAGATTTGCACTATAGTGGCATCTTTGCCTCCTCTCTAAGATGCCATCTGCGCTGGATATGTCACCTTCTCATCACCTATTTTAACCCTGAAAATGTTTGCACCACCATGCCACATTTCACATGGATGCAGGGTGTTTGCAGTGTGGCCTTATTCACTTCAATAGGTCACATTCAACAGGCCGTACTGCCCGCCAAATGCGATAAGGAATCACCCTTGCTGTGGCCATCTGGCTACCTTAGTAGCTTAAGGGTGGACATTAAAAACAAAGCTCAACCAAAATATTTTTACCGCCCTTCGACCACAAGTGTAAATGAGCCCTAAGAAGGTATTTCTCTGACATCCTGCTTTGCTTCTGGGATAGCCAATGATGTGCAAGGAAGTGAAGGGATATTTTGCCAATAGGACACAGTACTGTTGGGATACACATACACTTGGACACATACACATAATAAATATACACTGGATTTTTTTGAAATTCTGATCCACGTGTCCTATAAAGTTTAGGGAATACACTTGCAGGCTACAAAAAGGAAATCAAATCGGTTGCTATTGGTGTAGCGGTACCCTCGTAGGGGATGCTGATTTGGTTACTTAGCAATCCGTCGATTCTCCCTATGATCAGTTAAGACAATGAACAGTCATTTGTGCGATATTGCTTTGTTTATTGCAGGGTACAACTTGGGTATAACAAGGGTGTGATATGAGATGCCCATAGCATTTGGTGTATTGCTACTACAATACTGAATAGCCTTGGCTTGAAGTTGTTGTACATCTAGTATTCTCAGCAACTATTGAAAAACTGCTTCTTCACTTCCAATTTTGACAAAGAAGAATCACTCTGAATAATTCCACCTTGCAGACTAGGACGGTTTCTGCAAACCAAAAATCCAGAGGTCTAATGCCACGTACACACGATCAGACTATCAGGCGGACTTAGTCTGGCGGACAAACAGCCGGAAAGTCCACCGGGCAGCCCGGCTGGTCAGGAAAGCGAGCGCCCCCCCCTCCTGAGCCGTACCAGGCCACGTGCCCTCAACATGGGGGGGTGCTTTGGGGAAAGGGGGGCCGTGAGGCCCTCCACCCCAAAGCACCTTGTCCCCATGTTGATAAGGACAATGGCCTCTTCCCGACAACCCTGGCCATTGGTTGTCGGGGTCTGTAGGCAGGGGGCTTATCGGAATCCGGGAGCCCCCTTTAATAAGGGGGCTCCCAGATACCGGCCCCCACCCTATTTGAATGAGTAGTGTGAAAAAAATGTAAAAAAAAAAAAAAAAACACAACACAAGGGTTTAAAATTATTTATTGCACAGCTCCGGGGGTCTTCTTCCGTCTTGGAGGGTCTTGTCGCCAGTGTCCTCCGCTATCTTCTGCTAGCTCTTTTACTAGCGGAGGAGCCCAGCTTTCTTCTCCGTCGCCACCCGGGGGTCTTCTTCTGACTTTGGGGGTCTTGTCCCCCTCTTTGGTTCTTCTTGCAGGGCCTCCGCGCCTTCTTCCAGCTCTTTAACTAGCTGTGGCCTGGTCTTCTATCGCCGCCGCCACTACCGCCGCTGCCGCCGCCTTCTCTTCTTCTTGCTCTTCTTCCTCCTTGAGATGTTGACTCTATGCTCTCTCTGGCCACAATGACAGGGACGCGGTGTGTGGCGACTTATATAGGGACATCACCGGGTGATGTCCCCGCCCATTATGATGTCACAGTCCCAGCATCCTCTGGGACTGTGACATCATTAGGGGCGGCGACAGAAGACTGAGCCACCGCTAGTAAAAGAGCTAAAGGAAGAAAGTGGAGGCTCGGCAAGAAGAACCGAAGAGGGGGACAAGACCCCCGAAGAGGGGGACATGACCCCCCGAAGTCGGAAGAACGGACGGCAATGAAGAAGAAAGCCGGGCTCCTCCACTAGTAAAAGAGCTAGCAGAAGATAGCAGAGGAGTCCGGCGAGAAGACCCCCCAAGACGGAAGAAGACCCCCGGAGCTGTGCAATAATTTTAAACCCTTGTGTTGTGTACATTTTTTTCACAGGTGAATGGGTAGGGGTACATTGTACCCCATACTCATTCATATAGGGTGGGGGGCCGATATCTGGGGGCCCCCTTAGTAAAGGGGGCTCCCGAATCCCGATAAGCCCCCTGCCTGCAGACCCCGACAACCAGCGGCCAGTCGCAGAACACTGATTTACTCTCTTCCACTTCCCTGCTACTTCTTCTGTGCTGATCTTGTCCAGCATTCAAGTCCTGTGTTCCCACGCCACAGCAGGTTGATACCTTTTTTAAAGACAAAGATCTTTGTCTAGGCTCCCTCCTAGCGATTCCTCCATCCCTCCTCCACGCTCAGTGCATCCCCACGTGCGGATGCCCGTAACAGCACCTTAATACTCCATGCTGTCTGTTCTGGCACTCCAGACTCCTTCCTGGCAGGATGTAACCCCAGCTTATATGGGAGGCATGCCCCCTGCCAATACCAAAAGATAATTGGTCAGGACTCCTCACATGAGCTGCCTGCCACTCAGACTTCAGGTCCAACCCCTATTCCAGAACCATCTTTCTGAAGGCAGGGGAGGCATATCTGAATCAGAGCACAGGTGACCACACCCACCACTACACTAGGCACTCCCAGTCCCAAAATCAAATCAGACAGGCCCAGCGTGCAGCATAAGCCTGCCTAAATTTACTTGCACATATCCTGAACTGAAATCCTAGCTTAGCACCTACCCTTAGGTAGAGGGTGCTACATTGGTTACTAAAATTTGTATATCATCATGACCTTTCACTGCTGCTGAATATGCTTGTGTGTGCTTGTGTGTGTCAACACAGATCCTCCTACTGCATTCAGCGTGTTTATAGAAACCAAACCCTCTTACTCATATCAGAAGTCAAAGTCTACTGTGAACTTCCTAACTACGTTCATTGTGTTACTTTAAAACTTCAACAGCCAAGTAAGTAATATCATCTCTTCTTTTTATTGAAGTATGCAGGAAATAAGCAGATGACAATGCTTTAGGGCTTATTTATACTTGCATCACCCTCGTAAGAGTGATCCACAGTGGCCCCATTTAGCACAATGGGGGATCATTTTTGTAGAGCTGCAATGCAAAACATTGTGGATGAGGTATATACAGGGGCGTACCAACGGTGGGGCGGGGGGTGCGGTCCGCCCCGGGTGACACACATTGGGGGGGTGTCAGTGGCGTATCTAATGGGGGTGCAGTCCACACCCGGGTCGGGTGACACCACTTACAGAGGGTGGGGAGAGCCCTGGCAGCTCTCTATGGCCATTTTTTTTTCCAGCCAGATCACCCCCGTGCTGCGGCAGCAATGGTCTGGTCTTACTCTTTGCTTTCCCCCTTGCTCCTCCCACCACTGCTGCGCTTCCCAGCCAAGCCTGTTACTATTCTCCGCCCGAGCGGTGCAGCTGCTACCGCACACTGTTTTCCAGACCTTGCTAGCTGCTGCCCTGGTGTACTTGAAGCTGAGCCAGCTGCCCTCCCTGCCAGTGTCCTCCGAGGTGAGCTTGTGATAAGGGGGTGTGGGTTGGCATGGTGGTCGCTGCCCTCAGCTGGTGTGCTGTGAGAAGAGGGTGGGGTGTTTGTTTCTGCCTCCCTGACCTGGTCTAATAAGGGGGAAGGGGGGAGGCTGCTGTGTCCACCACTAACTAATGTGCTAACTCACTGCTTTTAGTTTAAAGGGTGATTCAATGATTGGAGTGCAATCATTTTCAATAAAATTTTACCTGAGTGTCATTTTTTGATTGGACTTTACTTGCATGCTGTTCCATATTTTGCTTGTTGTTTTTCCAATGCGGCTTTAGAAATGCCTTCTGTATTCCTGTGCAACTCCATGCGGTGCAATTTGCAACTCATTCATTTAACTGGGATGAAATCACATTGAATCGCACAAAAATGTAATGCACACACTACTTTTTCAAAAGCGTACTGCACCAAATTGCATGATACTATGGTACCATGAAATCTGGAGCGGGCAAAAGCACTGCCATTGTGATCTGTGTTAAAGGTGTCCTTAGAAAAATATATATACACCTGCAGGAGATCACGTACCCAGTGCGTTTTGAATGCAGTGTGGGAAACGCATACAGAACATGGATTTCCTGCACCACCTTCTGGTATAAATGAGCTCTTAAAGTGGTACTAAAGGTTTGTTGTTCAGAGTGACCCTGAACCTCGTCTTCTGGGGTCCCTCAGTGGCTCTCGTGGCTCCTCCCCGAATTAGATAACGCCCTAGGAGAAGCGCTGTCACGTGGGGGTTATTTTACTGACTCACTCCTGATTCATTCATTTGGCGTCCACATACGCCAAGTTTATGACTTGTCCCCACTCCCCAGCACCCACATCATTGGATTTGATTGACAGCAGCGGGAGACAATGGCTGTGCTGCTATCAATCTATCCAATCAAAGCCGGACTCCGCGGAGAGGAGGACAGCGCGTCCCCGCCGAGGAGATGAAGGGGCTCAGGTAAGTAAAAGGGGGATTGGGGGGCCGGTGACTGACAGGTGTGTTGGTTTTTTTTCCACCTTAATGCATAGGATGCATTAAGGTGAAAAACTGCAAAGGTTTAAAACACCTGTAAATATTTCAAATCAGATATCACTCATAAATTTTAACAGTATTTATTTTAGTAGTTCCAATGCGCCCATAATTTTATTTTATTTCTGTTCTACAGATGCATAATAGGCTGTAAATGTAATTTTTTTTTTTTTTTTGCAGCAAGGCAGAGCAGGAGTAAAATAAGCCCATTTGTTAATAACCCCAAGCAATGATGTCAGTGGATGTTATAATTACCCCCACAGCATTGGTGTCAATAGGGGCTATGCAATGTAAGACCCCTTTCGCACTGAAAGAGCCACTTCTGCATCTCCAATGTGAAAGTCCCGAGGGCTTTCACACTGGAACGGTGCGCTGGCAGGGCAGTCCTGCTAGTAGCATCTTTGGAGTGATGTATACACCACTCCTGCCCATTAAAATCAATGGTGCATAGTTGTAGCAGCGTTTTGCAGTGGTTTTAACCCTTTCTCGGCTGCTAGTGGGGGGTAAAAGCACCCCGCTAGTGGCCGAAAAGCGCCGCTAAAAATAGCGGCATTTTACTGCCGACGCACCCTCCACCCCAGTGTGAAAGGGACCTAAAGGGGTCCAGAGGTGTGGGGGCTGTGTAATGTGAAGGGGTCCAGAGGTACGGGCTATGTAATGTATAGGGGGTCTTCCTACATTTTACCAGCAGTTATGGATGCAGTGCTGTAGATTTCTTAGGTTGCATATTTTTTTCTGCATTTTCTGAAAATGCACCAAAAGTTTGCATCTTTGGCGCATTTTCAGAAAACAGGAAAATATATATTTTTTTGGGGGGTGACACCATGTTTTACTGCACCAGGTGACACCAGCCCTAGTAATGCCACTGGAAGCAGCACAGGCCACAGAGCATGGAGGCGCTACACATGACGTAATTTTATGTCAATGTGCAGTGTGCCGACTGCCCACCTGGGGGGGGGGGGGGTGCCAGATATAGGATCCGCCCCAGGTGCCAAATAGTCTAGGTACGCCCCTGGGTATATATACACCCCTTTGCAACTTAAGGGGGAGCAGCTGGGGCGGTAAAAACATAGCTCAGCCATGCATCTTTACCAGCCCTTTACCAAGGCCTTGGGGCTTGCTCATGCTAGTCTGCACAGAAGCAGGCAGCATTTTATTGTGTGGGAAGCTGGTATGTTGAGTGTTTCGGCACATTGCACGGTTTACTTTTTTTCCAGTATTTTTTACTTTTTTGAATGGTCCCCACACAGTAGCACAGTGACTTATGGTGCCATCTACTGAGATGTGAAAAATGCAGCATGCGTGCATTTTTCTGCACTGCACTGCACCATATGTCGCACCAGCAGTGTAGTGTGAATAGGGACAAAGAAAAACAATTACTTTCTATGTGCCCTTGCGGTGACTGCCATTTGTCCACTGCAGAAAAGCACCAGTCACCACACACGAACAAGCCTTCAAAGTGCATAAATGTACTGTATAATAATTATACTCTATGCTGTAAATTACCAGAAATTTGGTTTCTTTGATTTCAGGTTCATCTGGTCAGTGTAGATTATATACCTTACCTTTTTAAATTTAAAATATCTTTTTGTCAGGCCTTGTTCTTGTGTGTGTGTGTGTGTGTCAGCTTGTATATATGCAGCTTGACCAGCAATATTGTAGGCCTCATTTACACTAGTTTGGTTGTCTGGACAGCTATCCATGTTCAGATCGTTCTACAGAAAGCATTTGACCTCCTGCTTGAACCCTGGCACTAGTGTGCTGCAACGTAGCGCCATTCACCTGAATGGGTCACATTCCATATGCGCTAGTGCCTGCTGAAAGCAGCAGGGGGTATAATTCCTGTGGTATGTGTGCACCCCTGGTCGCTGCCTCTGCAGGGTAGCGATATGGGGGGGTGATGTAAAAATGCAACTCCACCATGGGGTTTTGCAACCCACCCAACCGCTAGTATGAATGAGTCCTTACAAATCTTTCATCAAATTTTATTCAGGCCACGTTTTACACTTGTGGTCGGGGGGTGGTAACACATGCACCACTCCTCCTTAAACTGCGAAGGTAGAGGACAGTGGGCAGTACCGCTCACCAATTGTGACCCATTCCCCTGAATAAAATCTCTCCACAACAATGCGCAATGCATTGTTAAAACAGGCAGTGAGAAGGCAATGTAATTTCTCCTCAAACACCCTCAGAAAAGATATATGCCCCATGGATTATTCTTCAGGGAGTGAAGCTAGTGTAAATGAGCCTTCAAAATTCAGGGTGTATATCTCACCGTCCACCATTTCTGTAACCACTTGGACAACAAGCTGGAGTTAATGGCCAAAGCAGCCTTTTATTAACCAAATTAATAAATAACACATAAAAATGTAACACTGTAAATACAGTATACCTGGGGCATCAAGGTCCTAGTAGGCATCAATAAAAGAAAGTACCTGTGACCTACCTCCAGCCACAACACCACTGGCTCTGAGACAACCAGCCGCAGATATAAAAAGTTTACACACCCCTGGTAAAATGTCAGGTTTCTGTGATGTAAAAAATGAGACATAGAAAAATAATTTTAAAACATTTTCCACCTTTAATGTGACCAATAAACTGTACAACTCAGTTGAACAACAAACTGAAATCTTTTAGGTGGACGGAAGTAAAAATTAAAAGCTAAAATAATATGGTTGCATGAGTGTGCACATCCTTAAACTAATACTTTGTTGAAGCACCTTTTGATTTTATTACAGCGCTCAGTCTTTTTGGGTATGAGTCTATCACCATGGCACATCTTGACTTGGAAATATTTGCCCACTCTTCTTTGCAAAAACACTCCAAATCTGTTAGATTGCGGGGGCATCTTCTGTGCACAGCCCTCTTCAGATCACCCCACAGATTTTTAATGGGATTCAGGTCTGGGCTCTGGCTGGGCCATTCCAAAACGTTAATCTTCTTCTGGTGAAGCCATTCCTTTGTTGATTTGGATGTATGCTTTTGGTTGTTTGTCATGCTGAAAGATGAAGTTCCTCTTTGTGTTCAGCTTTCTAGCAGAAGCCTGAAGGTTTTATGCCAATATTGACTGGTATTTGGAACTGTTCATAATTCCCTCTACCTTGACTAAGGCCCCTGTTCCAGCTGAAGAAAAACAGCCCCAAAGCATGATGCTGTCACCACCATGCTTCCCTGTGGGCATGGTGTTCTTTTTGGGATGGGCAGTGTTGTTTTTTCGCCAAATATATCGTTTGGAATTATGGTCAAAAAGTTCAACCTTGGTTTCATCAGACTATAACACATTTTCCTACATGCTTTTGTGAGACTTCAGATGTGTTTTTGCAAAATTTAGCTTGGCTTGGATGTTTTTTCTTTGGTAAGAAAGGGCTTCCGTCTTGCCACTTACCCCATAGCCCAGACATATGAAGAATACAGGGAATTGTTGTCACATGTACCACACAGCCAGTACTTGCCAGGTATTCCTGTAGCTCCTTTAATATTGCTGTAGGCCTCTTGGCAGCCTCCCTGACCAGTTTTCTTCTCGTCTTTTCATCAATTTTGGAGGAACATCCAGTGTTGTGCCATATTTTCTCTGATTGATGATGACTGTCTTCACTGTATTCCATGGCATATCTAATGCCTTTGAAATTCTTTTGTACCCTTCTCCTGACCGATACCTTTTAATTATGAGATCCCTCTGATGCTTTGGAAGCTCTCTACGGACCATGGCTTTTGCTGTAGGATGCGACTAAGAAAATGTTAGGAAAAACCTACTAGAACAGTTGAACTTTAGATAGGGTTAATTAAAGGCACTTTCAATGATGGCAGGTGTGTACTGACTCCTATTTAACATGAGTTTGAATTTGATTGCTTAATTCTGAACACAGCTACATCCCCAGTTATAAGAGGGTGTGCACACTTATGCAACCACATTATTTTATTTTATTTTATTTTTACTCCTCCCCCCTAAAAGATTTCAGTTTGTTTTTCAACTGAGTTGTACAGTTTATAGGTCACACTAAAGGTGGAAAAAATTCTGAAATGATTTATCTTTGTCTCATTTTTTTTAATTCACAGAAACTTGACATTTTATCAGGGGTGTGTAGACTTTTTATATCCACTGTATCTCCATTAGAACAACTGGGAGCCTACCTCAGACATATCCTTTTAAAGTAACTTTTTTGTGCCTACAGTAACCTACAAGGACCTTGCCCCCCACCACCACCACCACACAAACATGACACCTTATGTTTGTGTAGTCTTCCACACCTGCAGGGCCCTCTGAATGCCCTCCTGTGGTCCCAAATACCATAAGTCTACCCCAAAAGCATTTAAATGAATATTGTCACTACGCAAATAATGCCAGGTGTCCACCTCTAGCTCCTGATGCCGAACAAACAAACCACCATTCCTCATCAAAAATCTAGAAACCTCCTTATTCACTTTTATACAGGCTTTGTTCAAGGCCTCCACTGACCTAGCCAAACACCACAAGTATGAGACACCAATTCTGACCACACGAAGACCGTCCCGGGTAGGCCACACGGAGACAAATAAAGTCAAATTTGATATCCTGTACTAGGTCACGTGTAGCTCTAATCCCCAAATTTATTATCCCCAGCATGAACAAAAAAATGTGTGTTTAATTATTATTTTTCTTAAAGCGAGCAAGCTGCTGACAGGCTTTGAACACGCTTCAAGTAGTGTTAAAACCTGCTAACAGTTTGTTAAAAGTGACAGCACTTCCATTAAGCGCTAGATTCTGTTAAGATTTAGATTCAACATTGCCAAACTTGAGTTGAATGGTGTGTTAGAAGATTTAGCAAAGAAAGCAGTCCGGGAGATTTACTAAAACTGGCGCACTCAGAATCTGGTGCAGCTGTACATGGTAGCCAATCAGCTTCTAACTTCAGCTTTTTCAATTATGCTTTGACCATAAAACTAAGGCCGCGTACACACGGGCGGACTGTCTGCCGAAACTAAGTTCGTCAAACAGTCCGCTCAAACTTTTGAATGAACGAACTTGCCCACACACGGCACTTTTTGAGCGGACTAAGTTCGTCGTACTAAGTCCGCAACTTTTGAAATGAACGGACTCGCCCACACACGAGGAGGACAGTCCGCTCATTTAGAGCGCGTGTCAAGGTAGGCGGGGCCCGTGACGGAGACGTCGCGGGCTCCGCCGCCTGGAATGGACTTAAAGGGGAACCCCAACGCCGAAAAAAATCGGCGTGGGGGTTCCCCCAAAGTCCACAACAGACCCTTGTCCGAGCACGCTACCCGGCCGGCCAGGAAAGGGGGGCGAGCGAGCGCGCCCCCCCTCCTGAGCCGTACCAGGCCGCGTGCCCTCAACATGGGGGGTGCCTTGGGGAAGGGGGGGCCGCGCGGCCCCCCCACCCCAAAGCACCTTGTCCCCATGTTGATGAGGACAAGGGCCTCTTCCCGACAACCCTGGCCGTTGGTTGTTGGGGTCTGCGGGCGGGGGGCTTATCGGAATCCGGGAGCCCCCTTTAATAAGGGGGCCCCCGGATACCGGCCCCCCACCCTATGTGAATGAGTATGGGGTACAATGTACCCCTACCCATTCACCTGTAAAATAAAAGTACCCAAAAAAAAACACAACACACGAGATAAAATATTTTATTGCACAGCTCCGGGGTCTTCCGTCTTCGGGGGTCTTCTCGCCGGACTCCTCCGCTATCTTCTTGTAGCTCTTTTGCTAGCGGAGGAGTCCGGCTTTCTTCCTCCCCGCCGCCGGCCTCTTCTCCCGACTTCGGGGGTCTTGTCCCCCTCTTCGGTTCTTCTGCCGGGCCACCGAGCCTTCTTATAGCTCTTTTGCAGGCGGTGGCCCGATCTTCTGTCGCCGTCGCCTTCCGTTCTTCTTCTTCTTCTTCTTCTTCTTCTTCTTCTTCTTCACTTATATAGTGACAATGGGGCGGTTTCACATGGTATATGTCACATGGGTTGGTCACATGGTGACCCCGCCCCCTTACGATGTCATAGTCCCCATGTGACATCAACCCATGTGACCAACCCATGTGACATATACCATGTGACACCGCCCCATTGTCACTATATAAGTGGCCGCGCAGCGCGGCTCTGGGAAGAAGAAGAAGACAGAAGACAGAAGACAGAAGACCGGGCCACCGCCTGCAAAAGAGCTATAAGAAGGCGCGGTGGCCCGGCAGAAGAACCGAAGAGGGGGACAAGACCCCCGAAGTCGGGAGAAGAGGCCGGCGGCGGGGAGGAAGAAAGCCGGACTCCTCCGCTAGCAAAAGAGCTACAAGAAGATAGCGGAGGAGTCCGGCGAGAAGACCCCCGAAGACGGAAGACCCCCGTAGCTGTGCAATAAAATATTTTATCTCGTGTGTTGTGTTTTTTTGGGGTACTTTTATTTTACAGGTGAATGGGTAGGGGTACATTGTACCCCATACTCATTCACATAGGGTGGGGGGCCGGTATCCGGGGGCCCCCTTATTAAAGGGGGCTCCCGGATTCCGATAAGCCCACCGCCCGCAGACCCCGACAACCAATGGCCAGGGTTGTCGGGAAGAGGCCCTTGTCCTCATCAACATGGGGCCAAGGTGCTTTGGGGTGGAGGGGCCGCGTGGCCCCCCCTTCCCCAAGGCACCCCCCATGTTGAGGGCACGCGGCCTGGTACGGCTCAGGAGGGGGGGCGCGCTCGCTCGCCCCCCTTTCTTGGCCGGCCGGGTAGCGTGCTCGGACAAGGGTCTGTTGTGGACTTTGGGGGGGACCCCCACGCTGATTTTTTTTCGGCGTTGGAGTTCCCCTTTAAGTCCATACCAGGCGGCGGAGCCCGCGACGTCTCCTTCGCGGGCCCCGCCTACCTGGAGACGCGCTCGAAATGAGCGGACTTTTCTCCGGGCGGGAACAGTCCGCTCATTTCGAAAGTACAGCGGACTGGCCCACACACGGGCGGACTGTCCGCTGAAACCAAGTTTCAGCGAACAGTTTTACGGAAATTCCGTAAGACTTTGTTCGTCAAACAGTCCGCTGAAACTGTCCGCTGAAGCCCACACACGAGCGGACTGTCCGCTGAAACACTGTTCAGCGGACAAAGTTGGGCGAACAGTCCGCCTGTGTGTACGCGGCCTAAGCTGATTGGTTTCTATACAGAGCTGCACCATGCAGCTTTAGTAAATAACCCCCATTGACAGCTTCTTGAGCCTATGGACCACTTCATATGCCAGTTCAGCAGAGACCAGGTAAAATTCGAACCATGTATGGGCAGGCTGAATGTACCCAAGTTGATCAACTTGGGTACAACCAACCTGTCTTATTTTACATGCTATTATTGCTAATGGCTATTATAGCCACTAGCGGATCATTGTGTTATGGCATCCTCCCGGTGGAAGGACACAATAGCTCCATAGTGCTTGCAGGAAAGTAAATTGTCCATCTATGGCTAGTTTAAAACTTGCCTGCCAATTTGGAGTGCTAAAACTGTATATACTGTATGATTGGAAATCACACCTATTGGGAATAAGTGTAGCTATTCAATAAGCAGGTAGCTGCAATATATGAGAGGAAATAGCCTAGTTATACAACACATTTTTTAAAGTGAACCCTACTTATAGTTTTTATTGCCATTATGTCTGCATTGGAAAGATATCTCTCAATTCCTTTTCTAATGACATTGTTGTCACCTGTACATGAATTGTGTAAAAATCTCCTGAATTGGGCCACTGACTGTTTTAAAAAAGACAGTGGCTAAATGCCCTTTTTAAAGCATAGTAGCACTGCAAAAATATGTTTTTAAGTAGAAACCCAGTAATCAAGTAAATTAGCAGCTGCTTAGATTTTAAATGCTTTGTAAGAATAATCATGGCTGCTGACACACTGCAAATTGCTCATGTAAAGGAAAAGACCAGGGATTTCTTGCAGTAACTGTGCAATATTGAACGTTAAGGATATAGGGGGTTGCAGGTTGGAAAATGAAAGCAGACTAGTTGCCCTTTACCTATACTTTTAGAAGCTTTGTATTTTACAAGGTACTAACCAACATACAGTATTCATAATTTCTAAATATGTCATGCCAGTAACCAAATTCTCTCAACAGGTTAAGCAATAGAAATATTACTGTTACTGCTACCAGCATGTGGCTACAACTACTGGTGGTGTTGGGGCTGCTGCTCCTGTACAGATGGTACAGACAAAGTCAAATTCTGGAGAATCTAACAGACAAATATGTATTTATCACTGGATGTGACTCTGGATTCGGGAACCTGCTGGCTAAGCAACTGGACAAACGTGGAATATTGGTTCTGGCTGCCTGCCTGACGGAGACTGGGGCCGCAAATCTGAAGAAAGAGTCCTCTAGCAGACTACAGACAGTAATATTGGATGTGTCAGATAGCCAGAGTGTAAATTCTGCTGGGCAGTGGGTATCTCAAATTGTTGGAGACAGAGGTAAGACCACTTGGTTTGTCTGTTATGTAAATTTATGTAAAACAGTTGTCTGTAAGCAAGAGGCTCGGCCTATATAATTATGAAGTTTGTTACAGGTATTGCAAGCAGCATCAGAGTCAGCATTGGGTAGGAGAAACTTGGCCACAGTCTTTCTAGACCAACTACAATGCACTAAGAATTGCATATCTTTTAGCTGCAAGAAACTAAGATAAACTTGTTCTATACTAATGTGAACTGGGGCTACATATCTCAATTATACAGGAAAACCAAAGAGAATATATCAAACCCCCTGAGAGTGAAAATATTTATAACCAATACAAATGTGGCCCTGGTAAATAGGTAAATAAGAGAACCAGATCCTTCTCTTATATGGAACATTGGGTTTGATAATAAAGTTGGCAGTGCCTCCATCCAGGACAGGGCCTCTGTGAACAGAGGGAATTACCTTCTTGAGATATTAACCTGTTATCTAAACAAGGTAATTGGGAGCAGAGGAACTACTGTAACCAGCATATAGTATTAATTATAAGCATGTAGATGCACAAAGTATATAAATAATACAAATTTTATATAAGAAAATATTAATAATACAAACATCCAACATACAAACAGGTATTATCAGCAAATGGCCCAATAGGAGTCCTAGTGGAATTGTGCGAATATACCCAGGTATATATAGTTATTATTAGAGATAACTCCAGATGATTGTTGCAGCAAAGTCCAGTTGCAGGGGTCCTTAAAGATGTTCACAATGTGGCACGCATCTCTGTTTTGGAGACCTGAATACAAGATCAGCAGTGAAGGGGAGACCTTCCAGTTATTGTCCAACCAGCCTGGAATGCAGCTTCTTATATACAGAAATTGGTGTACCGCTGGAATTCAGTTAACCTATCTACTCTGCATTTTAGTCCCTCTCTATTAGTTTCTAATCTGAGATGCAACAAGAACTTGAACCACCAGAAGTGGTCATCAGATGCCTAACCTGGCTCTAGCCTATTCTTATTATTGAACCCTAGGCTACAACTAGTTAAAGAAACAGAGACCAGAAGAGAAAGGGTTAACTAAAATAACACCTACTGATATATTGGAAGGGGGTGACTACATATATAGAGCAGGGACATGCAGTCAGGGGAGGCAGGTGAGGCAGAGTAAAAATAAATTGAGCTTTGACGGTCGTAGCACGGCGACATGAGGTCACAGAGCCCCACTGCTAAATTTGGGGCTCCTACAACCCATGGTTTCGGAGATACGGGGCTCTTTGCACGGCCTGTCAGAAGCTACATACAGAGCAGCCAGTTTAAATGCAAGCTGGCACACTCTGTTTACAACAGACTGAGAGGATGAGCTCACAGTGCCTCTTCTCCCTTCTTGTCAGAGGCACTGAGCTCAATGGACAGCTTGGAGTCTTGGACCAATGGTAAAGTACCATTATCCCCAGCTGTCCAATAAAAATGCTGCAGTGGAGGCACGCCTCTCTGTCATAGAAGGGGTATGTGTCTAAAAGACAAATGCTTCCTTACAGCCCAATCCTCTTAACAACAAGGAAATACATAGGTTTATGGGTATAAGATTTAACCACAATCCCATGTTTTTCTCACACAGTTAAGAGGGAGACTGAGAATCTGCTACTGTGAAAAAGGTACTGTTATAATCAGGCTAAATCATATATTATTATGCTATAACATAATAATTTATTATTTATCTATTTACTGTGAAATTACTGGTTTGAAGTTATAACTTCAAACTTCAATAATTTGTCCAATAAGCCACCTACTTGAGTACAATTTTTAAAAATACAGTCAATTAGCCAGTTCTGACACTTCTCTCCTACATGTATTAATCATCTTTTTTTTTGCTAAAAAATTACTCAGAACCCCCAAACATTATATATATATATATATATATATATATATATATATATATATATATATATATATATATATATATATATATATATATATATATATATATATATATATATATATATATATATATATTGTTTTAGCAGACACCATAGGGGGGAATAAAATGGGTGTCGTTGCAACTTTTTATCCACTTTCAGACCGGACCATTTTGCTGGTAAATTACCAGAGGTCTTTTTACAATTTGGCACTGCGCTGCTTTAACTGGTAATTGCGCGGTCATGCAATGTTGTACCCAAACAAAATTTGCGTCCTTTTCTTCCCACAAATAGAGCTTTCTTTGATTGCCTCTGCGATTTTTATTTTTTGCGATATAAACGTAAAAAGACCGCAAATTTTGAAAAAAAATGATATTTTCTACTTTTTGTTATTAGAAAAATCCAATAAACTCAATTTTAGTCATACATTTAGGCCAAAATGTATTCAGCCACATGTCTTTGGTAAAAAAAAAAGTCAATAATTGTATATTTATTGGTTTGCGCAAAAGTTGTCACATCTACAAACTAAGGTACGTTTTCTGGAATTTACGCAGCTTTTAGTTTACGACTGCCTATCTCATTTCTTGAGGTGCTAAAATGGCAGGGCAGTACAAACCCCCCCCAAA
Organism: Lithobates pipiens; assembly: GCF_037356315.1. Taxonomy (NCBI): domain Eukaryota; kingdom Metazoa; phylum Chordata; class Amphibia; order Anura; family Ranidae; genus Lithobates; species Lithobates pipiens. Next base: position 554,419,137 of record NW_027507748.1, on the reverse strand, counting down.
TGACCCCATTTTGGAAAGTAGACCCCCTAAGGAAATTGATAAGTGGCATGTTGAGCCCATTGAATATTTTTTTTTTTTTTACACAAAGTTGTCACTAAATGATATATTGCTCACACATGCTATGGGTATATGTGAAATGACACCCCAAAATAAATTCTGCTGCTTCTCCTGAGTACGGGGATACCACATATGTGGGACTTTTTGGGAGCCTAGCCGCGTACGGGGCCCCGAAAACCAAGCACCGCCTTCAGGCTTTCTAAGGGCGTTACAGTTTTGAAGGCCATAAAATGCCAAGATGGCACAAACCCCCCCCCCCCCAAATGACCCCATTTTGGAAAGTAGACACCCCTAAATTTAGGGGTACACTAGTGAGACTAGGTAATAAATGGCGGGTGCCCTGAAACTATAAAAAAATAACTAACCAACCAGCGTCACCTGTAACAGTTATATGGTGATCACTGGTGAAAGGGTTAACTAGGGGGCAATCAGGGGGCTTTATGCGGTGGTATATGGGGGTCCCTGGCGCTATAAAAAGCTGCGGCGAACCTAAATACCTACCTGCCTAACTAGCGTCACCTGTGACACTAATACAGCGATCAGAAAAACGATCGCTTATTAGGCTGGGTTCACACTGGAGCGATGCGGGAACGCCACGAATCCGCGGCGGGTTCCCGCATCGCATGCCTCCCGGTGGCAGTTCACACTGCCCTATGCGAACTGCTGGGAGTGTCAGTGAAATGTTAATGACACCCCCAGATCAGTTCGCATATCGCAGTGCGATCTGCAAACTTGGATCGCATGGTGTGAACACCCATGCGATCCGATTCTGCTGCGGACCAAAAAAAGGGTCCCGTGCGAGTTTGCGGCGGGTGCGGCGGGTGCGACGCGAATTCAGCCATACTATCTGTATGGCTGAACTCGAATCGCACAGAGATCGGATGTGATTTGCACTGCAGTGCGGTGCGAATCACATCCGTTCTCAAACCGCTGCAATGTGAACCCAGCCTTAGTGTCACTGGCGACGGGGGGTGATCACGGGGTTAAACCTTTATTGGGGGGGTTAGGGGGGTACCTTAGAACTAAAGGGGGCTAACCCTAACTGCCCTAACAGTTATTACAGTCACAAATGACACTCGCCGGGTGATCAGGGGGTTAAACCTTTATTAGGTAATAAATGGCGGGTGCCCTGAAACTATAAAAAAAATAATTAACCAACCAGCGTCACCTGTAACAGTTATATGGTGATCACTGGTGAAAGGGTTAACTAGGGGGCAATCAGGGGGCTTTATGCGGTAGTATATGGGGGTCCCTGGCGCTATAAAAAGCTGCGGCGAACCTAAATACCTACCTGCCTAACTAGCGTCACCTGTGACACTAATACAGCGATCAGAAAAATGATCGCTTATTAGGCTGGGTTCACACTGGAGCGATGCGGGAACGCCACGAATCCGCAGCGGGTTCCCGCATCGCATGCCTCCCGGCGGCAGTTCACACTGCCCTATGCGAACTGCTGGGAGTGTCAGTGAAATGTTAATGACACCCCCAGATCAGTTCGCATATCGCAGTGCGATCTGCAAACTCGGATCGCATGGTGTGAACACCCATGCGATCCGATTCTGCTGCGGGCCAAAAAAAGGGTCCCGTGCAAATTTGCGGCGGGTGCGATGCGAATTCAGCCATACTATCTGTATGGCTGAACTCGAATCGCACAGAGATTGGATGTGATTTGCACTGCAGTGCGGTGCGAATCACATTCGTTCTCATAAACCGCTACAATGTGAACCCAGCCTTAGTGACACTGGCGACGGGGGGTGATCACGGGGTTAAACCTTTATTGGGGGGGTTAGGGGGGTACATTAGAACTAAAGGGGGCTAACCCTAACTGCCCTAACAGTTATTACAGTCACAAATGACACCAATGCAAAAAAAAAAAATGACATTGGTGTCACTGTGACTGGGGGGCAGGGGTAATTGGGGGGGTGATCGGGGGGGTGTGAGTGTGCCTGGCATGTTCTACTGTGTAGTGTCGTGTTGGTGCAACTCACCGATCCTCTCTCCTCGGTGTCGGAACGAAAAATACCTACACGGAGGAGAGATTACATCACTTCCTCTCCTGTGTTTACATTACAGGAGAGGAAGTGATGTCACGGAGCATTTTCATTCGTCAGGAGCGATCGCGAGGGGGTGGTCATGAATGAATGGCCGCCCCCTCGTCCGGGATCGCTCCCGAACGAATACCGACCGCCGCAGGCACCGGGCGGGGGCCCGATCGGGCCCCCGACCCGCGGGAAGGCAGGGACATACATGTACGCCCTTATGCCTGCCCGTGCCATTCTGTCGACGTACATCGTCGTGCGGCGGTCGGGAAGTGGTTATGTTACACGGTATTTGCGCAGCAATTTATCAGCATGAATATAAAAAAACTGATCTAATGATTGTGGCATATGTAACCTGTGTATATCTGGCTCTTATACTAGCCAGTGCCTCACCAGCCACTGACCTCACCACACGTCCCTGATGTACAGTAGCTCAGGCCTAGCTATCTGGCACTGTGCATGTGAGGAAATAACAATAGACCTGTCTGTTACTAGGATTCACATTAACAAATTATGGGAAGTTACAGTTAAACAGCCAGATCACAAGAACAATTGCCTAATAGTCTTTGCTTGTCTGGGAAAAAATACTATGTTGCAGTAATGCAACTCCTGTATGTGGACATGTAGTATGTTCTCTAGCCCCTCCTCCTTCTGGGGTTTCTTACCCAGCCTCCCAGGGGGACAGGAAGTGCTAATACATAATTGTATAGAACACTGTAATATTAGCAGCTAACAACTGATGACAGCAGATCCCTACACTATCTCTCCATACTGCAAGACTGAGAAAAACAAAAACATTCACATTACAAGCATAGCCCTACTAGCCTGGTATTGTTGCCTGTCTCTGTAGCTACAGAAGTGTAATTAACCCTATTATACATAGTTACATAGTTGGTGAGGTTGAAAAATGACCATCAAGTCCAACCTATGTGTGTGATTATATGTCAGTATTACATTGTATATCCCTGTATGTTGTGGTAGTTCAGGTGCTTATCTAATAGTTTTTTACCGCCTGTGTAAAGGAATTCCACATTCTTGCAGCTCTTACAGTAAAGAATCCTCTACGTAGCTAAAGTTTAAACCTCTTTTCTTCTAATTTTAATGAGTGGCCTAAATCTTGTATATAGTCCCTTATCATCCCCTCCAAGAGCTTGCATACTGTTGATGTTAAGCTAACTGGTCTGTAATTCCCAGGGGTGAATTTTAGGCCCTTTTTAAATATTGGTGCTACATTGGCTTTTCTCTAATCAGCTGGTACCATTCCAGTCAGTAGACTCTCAGTAAAAATTAGGAACAATGGTCTGGCTATTACTTGACTGAGTTCCCTAAGTACCCTCGGGTGCAAGCCATCTGGTCCTGGCGATTTATTAATGTTAAGTTTCCCAAGTCTAATTTTAATTCTGTCGTCTATTAACCATGGAGGCACTTCCTGTGATGTGTCATGAGGATAAACACTGCAATACCTTTGCCATCTCCCTATCCTTTGTAACTAGATGTCCTTCTTCATTCTTTATGGGGCCAATATGGTCTGTCCTCCCTTTTTTACCGTTTAAATACTTAAAGAATTCCTTGGGATTTTTGTTGCTTTTGTCTGCTATGTTTCTTTCGTGTTCTATCTTAGCCGCCCTAATTGCACCCTTACATTTCTTGTTGCATTCTTTATAAAGTCTGAATGCTGATGATGATCCCTCAACCTTGTATTTTTTTTAAGGCCTTCTCCTTTGCTTTTATATGCATTTTTACATTGGGGTTAAGCCATCCAGGACTTTTGTTAGCTCTTTTAAATTTATTACCCAATGGGATGCATTAGCTAATACCCTTATTTAATATGCTCTTAAAGCAAATCTATCTCTCCTCCATGTTCTTTGTTCCTAAGATTTTATCTCAATTTATGCCTTCTAGCAAGGTTTGTAGTTTAGGGACGTTGGCTCTTTTGAAATTCAGTGTCATTGTATTCCCCTCATGTTTCCTATTTGTTTGATTTATATTGAAGCCAATTGACTTGTGATCGCTGTTTCCTAAATTACCCTGTATTTCCACATCCGAGATCAGGTCTGCATTGTTGGTAATCAGTAGATTCAGTAACGCTTTATTTCTAGATGGTGCATCTATCATCTGAACCATGAAATTGTCCTGCAAGACATTTAGGAACTGGCGAGCCTTAGACAAATGCGTGATTCCTTTCACCCAGTCTATGTCTGGATAATTAAAATCCCCCATTATGATAACACTTTGCATCCTTGCTGCTAATCCAAATTGTGATAAGAGATCTGTCTCCCCCTCCTCCCTCAGGTTAGGGGGCCTATAGCATACTACCAGTATTATTTTCCCCTTAGTTTTATCCCTTTGGAGCTCTAGCCATAGGAATTACACCTCCTCCCTAGCTCCCTTAGTGATGTCATCTCTCAAAGTCACTTGTACATTATTCTTGATATATAGGCATACCCCTCCCCCTTTTTTACTCTCTCTACCCCTAGGATAAAGGGTATACCCTTGAATGGTTGCCAGACAATCATAAGAGCTGTTGAACCAGGTCTCTGAAATTTCCCCAAAATCCAAATCCTCCTCATACAACAGTATCTCTAGTTCACCCATCTTGTCCGCCAGGCTCCTGGCATTGGTGAACATGCCACGTAGTTTAGACCGGTCGCATACTATCCTCTTATTGGGTGTTACGAGATACCTACCACTATTGCCCCCAGTACTACCCCCTGGAATATATTCATTGCTGACTATCTCTACCTCTGGACCCTCCCTCCCATTGCCTGGTTTAAAAACCCCTCTAACTTTTCGGTCTCAGCTGATCTGCACCCTCCTCATTTAGGTGCAGTCCGTCCCTTCTATCAGTATGATTAAAATTGCATTGATTACTGTAAAAATTTCACTGACAGTGAAGGGGTTCACACAGGGAGCAGTGAAGGGGTTAATGTGTGTCCTAGTATGTCTTCTAACTGAAGGGGGGATGGGACTGTGCTGGGAAACACTGTATGAACAGACAATCTGTCAGTTCACTCCTCAGAGAACCGGAATCTGTGTGTTAATTGAGAAATATCATAAAGACATGAAGAATACATTAACATATATACATATGAGCCACCACTGTACATTCAGTAAACTCTGATACTCTTGCACCCGATTCGTTTCGGAGTAAAAATATACCTCCTTCTTCAGGGGCGTGTATTAGAACAACAGAAAGTTTCTATTCAAAGATATAAATAATATATAATGAGATATATTGAAAGAACATTATTCTAAAATACAATAATATAATTTTACATATAATGTTCTTACATATTAGGGTGACATTCTATGATGTTTTAGTTAAAAACAACAGATGATCTCGAATAGGTGTACTGAGCAATTTCACAGTTTCAATAGCTCTTAATGATGTAGTTAATTAGATGTTTGAGCCAAATTGAGCCGCAGAGTAAATAGTTAGTAAGAAATGCCCCAAACCTTCTCACGACCCCCCGTGAGGGCAAAACAGATACACCCTTCTCTTGCGCCATCAGGATGATAATCATGGATTCGAGTCGGTTATTACCAGGCATCCCAATCAATTTGTTGATTATAAAACTCAACGCACACAAGATCAGGTAGAGTCCCCATTGGAATTTAACAGAGTGGAGCAAGCACGTTTTTTTCCCATGGACAACTTCAGACCCAAAATGGGACACGAAGAAAGAGAGGCATCAGAGGGGGGAGGAGGATCAGGTCCAAAGACATCAGTGGAGTTTTTAATTTGAGCTAGGCTCAACTCTCTTCAGGTGAACAGAGAGTTCCCCCCGGAGACTTAATAAATTCGAAAATTGTATAGATATCCATAAATGTATCTGTAAAATTAACATTAAAAGATATCTTTTATCTAATCCGGTGGTCAATCATAGGCAGGTAAGTATTAACACTGCACCTCAGATTGTAACCACCAATAGTGTATCTGGTGTTAATCCTTCGGCTAGTTTTTCTCAAAATGTGGAGGGTGGAAGAAGGGTGGCTACCATCCGTCATACGGAACTTCGGAATGCCTCACTGTTCAACCCTCCAGGTTTTGTTGCCCCTTCTGTTCAGATCTTTAAAGAGATGGTCGTTAAGGACCTTGTGTCCCTTAAAATACCAAAATTTGGGAGTCAGAATGACTTCCAAGTAGGTTTAAAACAGATCTGCACACGCAGTTATATTGTTATACACCCCGCAGATAAGGGGGGTGGGGTGGTTATCTTAAATAAAAGTGACTACTTGCAAGAAATGAACAGACTTTTGTCTGATAGGAAGACTTACACCCCTCTGGCTTCAAATCCTACAGTTAAATATGAGAACTTGTGTCTATAGTGGATAACAGATTTCAGCTTGAGATTATAATAAAAAAGAAAAAGTACCCTCTGCACCTAGAATTCCGCTTATGTATTACCTTCCTAAAATCCACAAGAGTCTATCCAAACTTCTTGGCTGCCCTATAATTAGTGGTATAGACTCAGTTACAGCCAGAATTGGGAAGTATGTAGATGATTTTCTACAGCCTTTGGTTTTTGCCACTCCCTCACATCTGAAAGATACTACCCAAGTTATCAAATTGATGGCAGATTGTATATGGAATGAAGGGTGTATTCTGGCAACAGCTGATATTACTTCCCTATACACTATAATTTCAGATCAGGATGGCCTAGATGCGGTTAAGTTGTATTTGGAAACTGACCATACTCTGACCACTATTCAGAAAGATTTCATTATTAATCTTTTGGTTTTTGCCACAAGCCATAACTATTTTTGGTTTGGGGGCAACTTCTTTTTGCAAACTTGTGACATTGCCATGGGTGCCAAGTTCACCCCTATGGCCCTATGGGAACATGAAGTAATTGATATAGTCCCCCCTGTCGAGTTACATCTTTGGAAAAGGTACATTGATGATGTACTTGTGATTTGGGAAGGGGATCTACCTTCTCTAGAAGCCTTTTCTGCCAAATTGAATTCCAACACTTTGGGTATTGTTTTACAGCATGAGGTGAGTGAATCGCAGATTACATTTAGATCTCAACATATTTGTTAGAGATGGACATTTGGTTACTACCACGTTCTTTAAAGAAACGGACCACAATGCGTTCATTCCGCTTAACAGTTGCCATCATCCAACATGGCTGCAAGCTGTCCCTAAGGGTCAATTTCAGAGGTTACGTCGTAATTGTAGCTCTCTATCCAATTATCAGCAATAAGCTCTTGTTTTGAAAACTAGGTTTATTGATAAAGGTTATGGTGAGCGTGAATTGGATGATATTATCCAAAGAGTTGCTGATATGGATAGAGAAGGTATGTTCAATCGCCCGAGGAGAGTTAACCAACAAGTTGATAATAAATTTGTTTTTTCTATGATTACCAGATATTCCAATCAGCATTTTTCAGTTACAAAGATTTTTTAACAAATATTGGAATATATTGAGAAATGATAAGGTTTTGGGCCCGGTTATCCCTGACCGACCAATTATCATTTATAAAGGAACCCCCTCCTTACGCTATATGATTGCTCATAATGTTATTGATCCTCCTAAAACGGTTTAATTTTTTCAAACAGTCAATGTTTTTTTCCCCTGCAGGAAATGTATCATTTGCCAGATTAATTTGGTTAGAGGTATGTCGCGTACACACGATCGAATTGTCCGGCGTACTTAGTCCGCCGAAATGCATTTCACCGGACAAACCGATCGTATGTGGGCTTTAGCGGACTTTCTCAGCATAAAGTCTGGCGGACTTAAAGTATTTTTGGAGTCCAATCTTTCCGCCGGACTTGGGTTTCAGCAGACAATACGTTCGTGAGCATGCTAGTCCGGCGGACTAAGAATGACGCATGCTCAGAAGCAAGTACGAAAAGGAAGCTATTGACTACTGGCTATTGAACTTCCTTTTTCTAGTCCCGTCGTACGTGCTGTACATCATCGCGCTAGCAAACGCTGGACTTTCTGTGTGTCCATGTGTGGCCAAGTCCGTTCGGTAGAAAGTCCGCCGGACTATCCGTCGGATTGTTTGCCGGACTAAGTACGCCGGACAATTTGATCGTGTGTATGCGGCATTAGAAAATGTGAAACATTTAATTCTACCCAAACCAACAAGGTTTACAACATTGAATAGTTTATTACATGCTCTACGGAGTGTGTGGTATATTTGATTCAGTGTCCGTGCTCCAAACAGTACATTGGGCGTACTAAACGAGCTCTACATGTACGTTTGGAAGAGCATGTAGGTAACATTTGGAGAGGCTAATATAATCTTTCTAGACATTATGCTAAACATCATGATAAACAAATTAAAGGTACTTTATTTCTTCCGTTTGATAAAATTCATCCACATTGGAGGGGTACTAATAAGGTTAGGGCGATCTCTAGACTCAAAACAAAATTGATTTTCGACTTGAAATCTTATGTACCATTCGTATTAAATGTTGATTGGGATATTAATTGTTTTCTTAACAATGCCTAGAGTGTTTTTTTTTTTAACAAAGTAATTTTCATATTATTATTATTCAATTAATCTATCGTTTTAGGTATTAATTTGTATGGTTTTATGCAAATTTGTATACTTTTATGCTAATGTATTATGGTTGATCCCAATATGACTCTCATGCTGCGTTGTCTGATGTGTTTTTGTCATTAATGTAGTTGTTTTACATTTCACCTAAGCAATAGTTGGTGCTGTGACAATGCTTTTTATCTCTGTACCTGTCCCACTCGTTTTGGCTTACTATGAATATCGATGGTGCAGCTTGCGCCGTTTTTTTTTTTTTTTTTTTATTATTTCCCTTTTTGCCCTAAGTTAAAATGGCACCTTCGCATTATATAAGATGTCTTGTGATGACTCAGAAGCCTCAGCCAATCCCCAGACAACGTCCGCTTGTGACGAAACGCCGCGTAGGGAGGTGCTCTGACGTCATCACGTTTGCCTCATTGGAGGTATAGCTCTGTGGAGGACAGCAAGCAGGGAGAGTGTTATGGGACACCAATGATTTTATATTGCGCTATATTGCAACTTTCTTGCAAGTGCGATCTATTTATTTTTATTAAATTCTTTATTTAAATACTACACAATTGGAGCTTTTATCATTTATATTCCCTGAATAGTACTGATCCAGGATCAGCTGTACTGAGGCATTCCCTGGGCTTGCTGAGACCATTCTATTGGTCTTTGGAGTCAGTAAGGAGAATATTTGCTCACTTCCTGGGTGTTTTTCCACTTGGCAAAGGGATTTCATACTCACTGATCTTCGTCACTTGTATCTATGGACTGATTTTCACTATACTTTCACTTTTTGGGACTTTGCCTTAGTTTTTACTTTTAGCATTTTTTCACCAGATATTTTTAGTCACTTTAAATAATAATTTTTTTTGAGGTTTATTATATATGCTTAATTCTAGTGTGCAAATCTATTATATTTAAGCAGAGTTTGTGCTATTAATCCAGCATATTTCTTGATATATTATTATTTATGTAAATGTTTCTTCTCACTATTGTTTTATCACTTAGCGCTGCACTTATTTTTTATTTGACAACTATTCCATCGTCTGTTGTTTTTAACTAAAACATCATAGAATGTCACCCTAATACGTAAGTGCATTATATGTAAAATTATAATACTGTATTTTCGAATAATGTTCTTTCAATATATCTCATTATATATTATTTATATCTTTGAATAGAAACTTTCTCTTGTTCTAATACACAGCCCATAGAAGGAGGTATATTTTTTACTCCGAAACGCGTCGGTTGCAAGAGTACCAGAGTTTATTGTATGTACAGTGGTGGCTCATATGTATGTATGTTAATGTATTCTTCATGTTTTTATGATATTTCACAATTAATAAGCTACTGTTTTTTATACCTCATTACACTTTTCTATTTGATACGTGCCTTAAAAGTCATTGCAGTTTTAACCTTTTCTAAATTTTTTATTTTACTTGGGGAACAATGCTTAAGGCAATTGTAGATGTATTAGTGTACTAATGCAGAAGCAAGAATTCTCTGATAGAGTACAGTGTTGGCCAGATTTACAAAGGAAAAAGATTTGAGGATACTTATTTCAGATGAATGCAAAATGAGCAACTAGTGTAGTCTGACAATGGGAAAACCAAATACAATTTTGGGGCTCATGGCTAGAGTAATTACCAGTAGAAAAAAGGAGGTCTTGATTCCCATACATAGATCTTTAGTTAGACCTCACTTAGACTACTGTGCACAATTCAGTAAATGAAAATGTAAATTTACTGTGGCACCCTGATGTTTGGGTAGGGTTACTATCAAATTTATTTTCCAAGTGATAGTTGTCTTGACTAATTGATAGGAGATCAATTGATTTCACCCTAATTCTGGAATTACTGCACTTCTCTCTTCTGTCACTAGATGGCTGGGTATCTGGTGGCATTAGATAAGACAAGGGCATTGCAAGGACAGATTAGGAATGAATGGGGTGTCTTAGCCAATGGGCAGGGGTTTCCTTGGTTCCCTTGGCTTGCTGGGAGAGCCTATTTATTTGGGTAGAGTCAGGTGATCGTGGTTCTGTGATTCCTGGATGGCTGTCTGGGTGGACGTGTGTTGTAATGCCTCGGGCTGCTAGGCCATAAGCCTTGGGCCTATCCCAGGGACATCTGGCTGCTAGGCTGTCATAGGGCAGCATAGGGTTGGGACTGCAGCGGGCATAGAAGGATGTCAGCTGTCCCTAAACCTGGAGGTCATCATTAGGCCTCAGGGGCCCCGGGACTTGGCTGCATTACTATTGCTCTTATGTAGTATTTATCGCAAACACCAAAACCACTTGCCGACCAGCCGCCGTCATTATACTGCGGCAGATTGGCACAATCCCACAAACCGCCATAGCCGTACGTCGATCCCTTTAAGCGGGATAGCAGGCGCCCACTGCACAGTGGGGGGTGTCGCTGCTCGATGACTGCTGGCCACAAGCAATTGCGGGCACAATAGGAAGAACAGGGACGTGTGTGTCTAAACACATACATCCCAGTTCTGTGAGGAGAGGAGAGAGAGATCGTGAGTTCCTACGAGCTGGGTACCACGATCTCTCATCTCCTATAGTCAGTCCCATCCCCCACCACAGTTAGGGAACACAGTTAACCCCTTGATTGTTCCCTAGTGTTAGCCCCTTCCCTGTTAGTGACATTTATACAGTAATCAGTGCATTTTTATTAAAAAAACGTGTCAAAAGTGTCCAATGTGTCTACCATAATGTCGCAGTCTCGATTAAGAATCGCAGATCGCCACCATTACTAGTAAAAAAAATAAAAAAAAATAAAAATGCCATAAATCTATCTCCTATTTTGCCCTCGTCTTGTCTAATGACACCAGATACCCAGCCATCTAGTGACAGAGGAGAGAAGTGCAACAATTCCAGAATTGGGGTGAAATCAATTGACCTCCTATCAGTTGGCCAAAGCAACTATCACTTGGCAGATAAATTTAATGGCCACCCTGCCTGAACATCAGGGTGCTACATAAACAATCCAAGCATGCAGCTCGGCAGACCAGGAAAGGGGAGGATGAGTAAACGCCCCCCCCCCCAAACCATACCGGGCCACATGCCCTCAACATGCTGACATCTTCAAGTGAGTCCGTCCCTTACCTATTTAAGAAATGCCAGACGGAGGAGTAGACAGTCTGTTATTCTATTCTATTTGTTTATATTATATTCTAGTCTATTCTATTCTTTTATTTTCTCATTTTATTTTGTTCTGTTTTACTCTAGTATATTCTATTATTTTATTTTCTGTTATCTTTTCTATTCTATTATTTTTTTCTATTCTATTTTATTCTCTTTGGAAACCTGAAAAACTATTCAAAATTTGAAAACTTTTAAAATATGAATTTGGAAACTATTTGAAAATTAATAGAATTTTCCAATTTCTGAACTGTCCGAATTTTTTTGTTATTTCGGATTCATTTAAATTCAGTACTATTTTAATTTGGAAATTCGGATATAATAGTACCAAATTTAAATGAATCCGAAATAACAAAAAATAAATTCAGACCGTTTGGAAATTCGGAAATTCTAATAATTTTCGAATTCGAAAAGTTTTTTCGAATTTTGAATACTTTTCCAATTTCCAAAAAGAATAAAATAGAATAGAAAATAAAGGAATAGAATAGAAAAAAATTGAATAGAAAAGAATATAGCATAAAATAAAAGAATAGAATATAATAGAGTAAAACAGAACAAAATAGAAAAAAATAAGAATAGACTAGAATATAATAGAAGCAAATAGAATAGAATAACATATAAAGAATATAACAATCTTCTGAAATTCTAATTTCAAATAGAATACATTTCAATTTGAATACACAAGAAAATAATTCAATAGAAAAGTATAGAATAGAAAAAAAAAGAATAGAATACAATAGACTAAATTAAAATTCACCCGAATTTCAATTCGGACTGAAACGGACTGCACATGTCGATTATTCTGTGCTAGGCTGTGAGGGGGTGATGAAGCCCTCAGTAGGAGGCAGCTCCCTGGCACAAAGCACAGAAGTTGTGTAGTCTGCGTGTGGGCAACAGGGGATGCAATGTCTGAGGGGAGGTGGGACCAGGTGGGCGACCATGAAACATACTTTCTGGGCGAGCCTCCCAGGGATTGGCTGAGGTCAGGTAAAGATTCATAGCCCAGTGGTTAACTGTTGTAATCTCCTTCTGGAAACTTCTTCCAGCAACAGGCAGGAACAATCAAGCAAGAAGACCTGACCAGATCTAGAAGAAAATAGCCTTCCAGTGGAGACAGTGATTTGAATATGGACACACAGGTTAATGGGGCAGGGGGACAAACAAAAACATTAAAAAAAAGACTCAATGGACTCTGATCTTTTTTTGCTGTCACTCTTCTATGTTTTGTTGGCACCATTTTTATTCTTATGAGAATATATACTTGCCAATTCATAAATGACTGTTACTGCCATTACCTATAATTATTATTATTTTTTTCTTACTGTCCTTTATCTTGTCCAAAATATTTTTCCAGGACTCTGGGGACTGGTGAATAATGCTGGCATTAGTGGTCCAGTTGCTCCAATTGGTTGGCTGAAAAATGATGACTTTTTAAAACCTCTGAAAGTGAATTTACTCGGAATGATTGATGTAACTCTTACATTACTACCCCTTATCAGAAGAGCCAGTGGACGAATTGTTAATGTTTCCAGCATCCTTGGCAGGGTGGCACTCGTTCCAGGTGGTTACACACTATCTAAATTTGGCGTGGAGGCATTCTCTGACACCCTAAGGTAATTAGACATCCCATGTGATACACAAACATTGCAAAATTCACTAAGTTATGGAGCAAAAAAATTGTATTTCTGTGGAATTGCACCAGGAAAGACAAACCCGACATCATAAACAGGTATGAAAAACAACAATTGTCACAAGTGTAGCAGTACCCCCGTAGGAGCTGTTGAGTGTTGTGGTCCATCTGTCACTCTGCTCAGACAGACACACGATTTCCAGCATCCATAGACATGAAACAGTCCTTGCACTTGTTTTTGTATTGTTATTGAGAGGAAATAAACTTGGATAGGAATGGGGAAAAGTTATGAGCTATCCAGATAATCAAGGTCAATGTTGGGACTTTTATATACATAACAGTATATATGCTCTTCTTCTCCTCCTGCACATCACTTCCTTTCAGATCATCACTCCTCTCTCCTCCTGCACATTGGTTTCTTTCACTTTCCAGACTAGCTAACACTGATTTGGTAGACCTGACATGGGCTCAGCCAGGCCTAAAGCAGATGCCCTTTACAGGCAGGGACCACAGGCCCCTATGGTGTAGCAAAAAAGATTCCCAGTGCTAGCTGTCCCTGTGGCTTCTGCTCTCAGTACCATCCTGTCTGCATCTGCCTTGCTCCACAGCCCGTGACACCACCATCCTCCAGATTGGCTCTGCACCCAACCCAGACTGCAGATCTCAGTCCTCTCAGGCATGCCTCCCAGTCCTCCCAACGATGTGAACACTCACCAGCCCCCTTGGCTGCCTCTGTGGAACTTCTGTAGACTTGCCCGGCAGTGTTCTCCTGCTGTCCTCTTATGCTCCTCCTGTGCCTCCTGTCCAGGACACCTGGGTTGTAGGATGGTCCCGTCTACACCCAAGCCCACTCCCAAAGTCACCCCCCCAGACTGGGGAGCTCCCTCAAAGGCCCAGACAGCTTACCACTCCATCTCCATCTTCCACCCAATACAACTACTCCCCCAGCTGGGCTGACCCCTGCCAATCCAGACTGGGGATTGGTCAGGCCTCCTTAGAACACCCCAGGTGGCTCCACCTCTCCTCTATCCTCTCCTTCCAGAAAGCCCTAGAAGATTCTGGAAAGAAGTAGGAGGTCCTGGTGACATCCCCTGTGAGTCATGCAGCACTGCTCTAGGTCACTCCCAACTCAGATCACAAAACTCACCCAGGTTTGGCTCCCAGCCAAGCCTTAAAATGTACCTACTGTACACTAATCTTATAGCACACTAGAGGGTGCTGCACTCACACCCACCCCCCAACATCCAGCTAGACCCTTAGCTGGGAAAATTTACAAAAATTAGCTCCTTGGCCCATCCCATAAACTACACAATAGGATGGGGAAAAGGGAATAAACTGAGACAGGGCTATTTACTAGTTGTGCGCATCTTCACTGGCTTCATGATTCGATTTGATTACAAATATCCTGTCCACGATTTGATTCGATTCCACGATGCATCGTGATGCATCACGATTACTGCGCACGTTTTCATCCAAAAAATTCAAGCAGTCAGAAGAGCTCCATCTTTTTAATGTTAACTGTTCTTAAAAAAAAAGACAACACTCCCTGCATGTAGCAAAGTGTAAACACATCAGACAACTTAAAGAAGAGCTCCAGACTGCCCCCAAATGACTACAGGAGAGGGTCAGAGACGGCAGACCTACTACAGGAGATGGGTCAGAGATGGGTCAAGAGAGGGTCAGAGACTGTGGACATGATACAAGAGAAGGTCAGAGACTGCAGACATGGAGGGGGTTATGACCTGCTGACAGAAACAAATGTGGAAAAAAACACAGTATCAAGGCAAAATAGTTGTCGTTGGGAATCCCTAATGGGTGGGACTCCAGGACTCCTTAGAAAAGCTGAAACAAAGATCAAACCTCACCCTCAGTGTCCTTCAACAGGAAAGGTCCATCTATTGGGTGCAATATACTGAGTATATTGAGTGCTACACAAGATTTAACAGAAACCCCAATAAGAGGTCCAATCAGGATGTCCAAATCATTGGGTGGAGGGGGGATTGTGGTATTGAGCCGTTTATCAGGGGTTGGGCTTGGCCCCTTCGTTTCAGCAAAGGGAATAATTAAGGTGTCAGCATACCAAGACATTTTGGACAATTTCTGGCTCCCAACTCTGTGGGAACAATTCGGGGATGGTCCCTTACTGATCCAACATGACTGCACATCAGTTCACAAAGCAAGCTCAATAAAGACATGGATGAGAGAGTTTGGGGTGGAGGAACTTGACTAGATAGAGCCCCTTTGGGATGAATTTGAGCGGAGACTGCGAGCCAGGCCTTCTTGTCGTCCCAATACTTTTGACAACACAGTATATTTCCAATAGATATTTTGAATTGTTATTCGACCCAGTGTTCAGTAGATGTGAGTAGATGTGAGTCATTTGCTATGTGTGGTACAGCGTAACAATGAGTATATCCACCTGTGTGTGTGTGTGTGGTCCTCATAATGGTTCCTTTAAACCTGAAATAATCATTGTTCTAAAAACTGATTTTGTTTCTGAGCAGTGGCAGATGCTCTCGATCAATTTTTCTCCAGGGAACTAGCTATCAACCAAGTAAAATTTTCTTTCGATGGAAGATCAAAGATCATGGGGTCGAGAGTGGTGAAGAGATTGTGAAATAGAAGTCATCTGTGTTAGGATTGTTGCCTCATCCATTTAGAAGACATTTGAATGTGGCTAAAATTAAAGTGGTATTAGGGTCGTTGTCCTGCTGGAAGGTGAATCTGCGCCCCAGTCTCAAGTCTTTTGCAGACTCTAACAGGTTTTCTTCTAAGATTGCCCTGTATTTGGCTCTATCCCTCTTCCCATCAATTCTGACCAGCTTTCCTGTCTCTGCTAAAAAAAGCATCCTGACGACATGATGTTGCCACCACCATGTTTCACAGTGGGGATGGTGCGTTTAAGGTGATGTAAGGAAGAAACGGTAATTACTGCGCTATAATACAGTGAAAGGAAATAATAAAATTACATCCAGCAGCTACATATGAATGTGACAAAAATTCATGTGATAAAGGAAGAAGGAAAATGTAGCGCTAAAAATGTGAAATAAATCAGTAGTGAAATAAGGAAAAAAGTCCACTAAAAGTCCATCTAGATGGGTAATGGGCCACCAAAACTTGGAGATCAATCCTGCACGGGGGGAGCCAGCAGTTCACTATACTTTGAGGAGTAATGGAATCCAAACAAATAGATATGTTTAGACACTCTTACCAGAGTTGGTAGACCTGTATGTCAGCAACACCAGATCTTACAGGCATGGAACGAAAACCACTTGGAAAGCAGGCTGTATATGGTCCTTCACCGTCATCGATCATCTGGGAGGTCCAGTAGGCCAAAACACAGGTACCAGGGAGGTCCAAATATGTATTTCTCAGAAAGATCAATGCATGCGTGGAGCAAGTATCATGTAAAAACATAAAGACAAGCTCCCAATGGTGTAGATCCGAGAATAAATGTTGGCATTTTTATTTGCAAAAAAGTGCCAGCAAATAAACAAGATTATAACAACAAAACTTAAAAAATAAATAAAAAAATTGTGATTACATTATTTTAAAAAGCAATATGGGAAGCATAAGAAGCGGCCCTACGTGTTTCCTCCAAGTTGGACTTCAACTGGGGCATCAAACAGCTCCCCCATATTGCTCAGCTTTATATACACATACCCTGGCTGTATACACCAATGACATCACTTCCTGAATGGTCAATGAGCATAGTGGCCAATGAGAGAGGGGCAGCCATGCATTCACCTATGTCCTGCCCAGACATTGGCCGCCACAATATGTTTAGAAACAATGGATGTCCACGGAAGACAACAGTGGTGGATGATCGCAGGATCCTCTCTGATAAAGAAAAACCCATTCACAACATCCAGACAAGTGAAGGACACTCTCCAGGAGGTGGGCATATCATTGTCAAAGTCTACAATCGCGAGAAGACTTCACAAGAGAAAATACAGAGAGTTCACCACAAGGTGCAAACCATTCATAAGCCTGAAGAATAGAAAAGCCAGATTAGACTTTGCCAATAAACATCTAAAAAAGCCAGACCGGTTCTGGAAAAGCATTCTTTGGATGGATGAAATTAAGATTAATCTATACCAGAATGACAGGAAGAAAAAAGTGTGGAGAAGGCTTGGAACAGCTCATGATCCAAAGCACACAACGTCATCTGTAAAACCTGGTGGAGGTAGTGTGAGTGGCACTGGTTCATTGGTGTTTATTGATTATGTGACAGAAGACAGAAGCAGCCAGATGAATTCTGCAGTGTTTAGAGATATACTGTCAGCCCAGATTCAGCCAAACGCAGCAAAGTTGATTGCACGGCGCTTGACAGTACAAATGGACAATGATCCAAAACACACTGCAAAAGCAACCCAGGAGCATTTGAAACAAAAGAAGTGGAATATTCTGCAATGGCCGAGTCAATCACCTGATCTCAATCCAATAGAGCATGGATTTCACTTGCTGAAAGCAAAACTAAAGGAAGAAACCCACAAACAAAGAACAACTGAAGACAGCTGCAGTTAGAGCCTGGCAAAGCATCAAAAAGGAGGAAACCCAGTCTTTGGTAATGTCCATGGGTTCCAGACATCAGGTAGTCATTGGCAGTAAAGGATTCTCAACAAAATATTAAAAATGAACATTTTATTTATGAATATATTCATTTGTCCAATTACATTTGAGCCCCTGAAAATGGGGGGATTGTGTATAAAAATGATTGCTTGATATATATGTTCAACCCCTTGAATTAAAGCTGAAAGTCTGCACTTCAAATTCATTTGGATTGTTTCATTTTAATTGTATTCTGGTGGCATACAGAGCCCAAAAAATTAAGATTGTGCCCAAATATATATGGACCTAACTGTGTGTGTGTGTGTGTGTGTGTGTATATATATATATATATATATATATATATATATATATATATATATATATATATATATATATAATGTATATGCATTATCTTAATGCATTAAGATAAAAAAAAAACTTCTGTGTGCAGCAGCAACCCTCAGCCCCTCTAATACTTATCTGAGCCCCATGTAGATTCATTGATGTTGGAGTGTCTCAGCTGCCCAGGACTCCCCTCCACATTGGCAGAGACAGCAGCGTGGTGCCATTGGTTACCACTGCTGTCAATTAAAATAAGTCAGCCAATAAGGAGAGAAAGGGGGCAGGCCTGGGTCATGGCTCTGTATCTGAATGGACACAGAGAGCTGTGGCTCGGCTCGGGTGCCCTCGTAGTAAGCTGCTTGCTGTGGGGGCACTCAATGGGAGGGAGGGGCCAGGAGCACCAAAGAGGGACGCGAGAAGAGGAGGATCTGGCTGCTCTGTGCAAAACCACTTCACAGAACAGGTAAGTATGACATGTTTGTTATTTTTAACTAAAAAAAAAAACTACAAGACTTTAGGATCACTTTAATAACTTTGCATGCTAAATTGTGTTATTACCATTGTTAATCCATTTTTTTGCTTGCCTAGTTACAAACCATATGGTGTGATAATATATTAAGTTTGCCTTTACTACCTGGTTTGGTGTCTGTTCTTTAATATAGCACGCTATTGGGTACGAAGCATTACTTTCAGTGAATTCCTGTGATATTGTATGTTTCTACACTGAACCTAGTATGTAAGAGGGGCTGAGGTTCTTGAGAGGGTTGAGGCAAAGAACAGATGACCCATCCTACCCAGTGGCTCCTAAGGGGGTAGTGCTACATATGTTTTTGTTCAGAGGCAGAAAAGTGGCCCATTTCACTGCTTTTCCCTGCCTCAGGCTAGGCAGTTTTTTTCGCCTCTGATACTTGGCAAGCAATGAAGTGTTAGATATTTTCTTGGCCCAGTGCCACACTGAACAATGGTTGCCTTGTTTGATGCATGTGCCTGGAACATCATTAAGCTTTGTTAGTTCAATGCAGATTCAAAAACAACCAACCAGGCCACAGACAGGTACTGTTCTGGTGCCTGTTGATGGTCAGGCCGCACAGCAGAAGGAGAACGCCGACTGCAATCCCAACAGGATTATAACAGACCGTGGCTGTCCCTCACCTCCTTCTGAGCAGCTGTGTCACTGAGCCCATGTGTCTCCTACATCACCGCCAATGTTATCCTATTAGCAGGGCAAGGGGGTGGGAGGAGCTAAAGAGCGAGAGTCTTTCATATTAAAGCGGTAGTAAACCCACAGATTTTATTTTTTTTTTTTTTTTTTTTACTGTAAGGAAAAAGGCATAATGAGCTAGTATGCACCGGATACCAGCTCATTATGAAATATTTACCTTAGAACGAGGTGTCGGCAGGTGATCTCGGTCCAAAGGGAGCGGACATTTTCCCTCTGTGTCTTCCGGGTATCGCAGCTCCGGCGCTGTGAGTGGCCGGAGCCGCGATGTTGTCACTCCCGCGGTAGACTTCTTTCTACATAAAAATGCCATATATCACCTATTTTGTAGACACTGTAACTTTTGCACATTGCGATTTTTTTTTTTTTGCCAAAAATATGGAGAAGAATACATATTGGCCTAATCTGAGGAAATTTTTATATATATATATATATATATATATATATATAAAAAACATTTTTTGGGGGCTATTTATTATAGCAAAAAGTTACAAATATTGCGTTTTTTTTCAAAGTTGTCACTGTTTTTTTGTTTATAATGCAAAAAAAAAAACTGCAGAGTTGATCATATACCACCAAAAAAAAGCTCTATTTGTGGGTAAAAAAAGGGCGTCAATTTTGTTTGGGTGCAATGTCGCATGACCGCAAAATTCTCAGTTAAAGTGACGCAGTGGCGAATCGCAAAAAGTGCTCTGGTCAGCAAGGGGTTAAAATCTTCCAGGGGGCTGAAGCAGTTATTGGGGTAACTGTGATGCAAAGGAGAAATGTGGACACTGTAAAGTGGGGTTGTGGTGTGAAGGGGAGCTAAAAATAGATTCCTTGATATCCAGAACACCCCACCCCCTCCCCTCTTCCGGTCCCTGGAAAAATTGGCTGCCATGAAACTGGTCCATGGTACCAAAAAGGTTGGGGACCACAGCTTTCGAGTATACAACCTCTTACAGCACCATAATACATAGGAAATAGACGTGACACATTTCTCTTTATTTTGTATAAACCAGATCGATCAGCTTCCATCAATTTTTAATATTTAGAACCATAAACCCATATCTGATCATTTTATTTGTTAGATCTCTATTTTAAACTAATATCAGGCCTGTTTCTGCACATGTGGGACAGCTGTGACCTATGGTATGATTTTGTTATATATATATTTATTTATATTTATTTTTCTTTCAGGCGGGAAGTTGTAGATTTTGGTGTTCGTGTTTCTATAGTTGAGCCAGGAGGTTTCAATACTGCTATTATGGACTTATCTTTGTATGAGAAGAATATAAGGGAAAAATGGGAGACTCTGCCAGCAGAGACCAAGAAGAGTTATGGAGAACAGTACATAAAGCAACGTGAGATAATTAACATTTATTCTTCACCATCGCAAAGGTTACCCTTAACTGTAGTCTTCTTTTCATTGAATACGCCTGTTATCTATGGGATATTGCATTTTTCACATCACCATAGGTCTTTGCATTGAGGGAGTGTTTAACGAAAAAACTCAACAGATCTCCACATCCACATAAATCATGTGGATACAGGGATCTTCCCCCCTGTACAATTACATTCTGACAGTGGGTACCCCCACCCCACCAGTTGTTTTTCCAGCATGACCATTCGACAGATGCTGTTTTTTTGATCCCGCTGAACCAACTGACTTGCTGTACATGTATACCCATCTTAAGTCTGTTAGCTGTTACGGTTGGAAATGATGAAGCACCGGAAAATTCAACCTCACATTGCATCACCTTTTAATGCAAGTACAGAAGCACTTCTTTTTTGTATGCTTCACAGCCTTATTGTGGATATATCACCATGAATTACACTTCTTCTTATTCCCTTTCTCACACCTCTCCCTTGCAATCACAAATCTTTTTTTCATGTGTATAATATATACTTTTCTGGCCTCCCACTCCCTCATTCCCCTAGGCAAGATTGTTGTACCCACAGCTAACTACCACCTCCTAGGACCTAGGATAACTGCATTGAATATCTAAAGCCCCGTACACACGATCAGAAATCCCACCAGCAAAAGTCCGATGAGAGATTTTGGTCGGAAATTCTGATCATGTGTATGGTCCATCAGACTTTTGCTGGCGGAATTCCCGCCAGCAAAAGATTGAGAGCAGGTTCTCTATTTTTCCGATTTTTCTGTAGCAATTCCGACGTGCAAAATTCCTACGCATGCTTGGAAACAATTTGACGCATGCTCGGAAGCATTGAACTTCATTTTCTCCGCTCGTCGTAGTGTTTTACGTCACCACGTTCTTGACGGTTGAAAGTTCAGAGAACTTTTGTGTTCCCGTGTGTATGCAGGCCAAGCTTGAGCGGAATTCCTTTGGAAAAACCATCCAAACTCAGATTGTGTGTAAGCGGCATTAGAAGGCTGCAGGTTAGGAGGCTCTGTAAGATTTTGCTTCTACATAGATGTTATCTGGGATGTGATGTGGATATCAAAGGTGATTGTGGTTGTGCAAAGGTATGTCACGCTCCCCTAGGTATGAAATTGGGAAGGGGGCTAAGATAAGGTATGTATATTACTATGCACAAAAATGTAAATTCATTTGGGAATGTGTAAGGGAAAGGTGGGTGAAAGGGAACAAGAGACATGGCAACTGGTGATTAAAGGTCTACTCAAAATTTTATCTAAAGCCAATGTCTGTAAGGTTGTCATTTATCCAGGTCATGGTATAGCTAAGTTAGTAGTAGTTGCTCACAACTACTTTGGCCAACTAACACTACCTAACTAAAACCAGACTTTATTTTTGTTTCGGAGGATAGTGTGCAAGTGTTACAGCCCCTGTTTTATTGTGATTGCTCTCTTACATTGACAATTGTTGGGATTTACCATTACCTACGCCATTAAAAAGTGGTTTTAGGAGGCAACTGTGCCTAATACATGCTCTCAACCCTGTGCAGATATTTTCCAGCTTGCAGAATGAAAGTGATCATTACTCGGGCAGGTTAACTGGAAAGTTAAATACAATAGCTCTTTACAGATCACAAGTTCTTTAACTTCTACTTAGAGCAATTAGAGATTCAGCGTCAACAGTTTTTAAATATATTGCTTTAATGAACAGAAAACTGATGCATAAAATATTTACAGAAAGATACAGCGGGTAAAATAATATTGAACATGCAATGAACAGAAAACTGATGCATAAAATATTTACAGAATATTTACAGAAAGATACAGCGGGTAAAATAATAAGGCGCTATTGACATGAAATTTTAACCACATGTTCACATGCAATCCATACATACAAAACAAATACGTTCAGAAGTTATGTGTAATAAAATGGAATGACACAGGGAAAAGGCATTGAACAAGTGAGGAAAGGGAGGTGCAAAAAGGCATGGAAAGCCAAGACAGCAGCTGAAATCTATCAGTAATTAGAAAGCAATCCTGCCCTTGTCAGTGTAAATTAAAATCAGCTAGATCAGTCTCAACTGGTGGCCTATAAAAAGGTTTCAGCCCCGGGAGGTTTTACCCCCTTCACAACCAGGCCATTTTTTTGCTATATGGCACTGCGTTACTTAAACTGACAACTGCATGGTCGTGCGACGCTGTACCCAAATAAAATTGGATGACCTTTTTTCCCACAAATAGTGCTTTCTTTTGGCGGTATTTAATCACCTCTGCGGTTTTTATTTTTTGCGCTATAAACAAAAAAAGTGTGACAATTTTGAAAAAAAATAAAAAAATTTTTACTCTGCTATAAAAGATATCCAATAAATAAAAAAAATTGTTTATATATCGAATTTCTTCATCAATTTAGGCCAATATGTATTTGGCTACATATTTTTGGTAAAAGAATTCCCAATAAGCATATATTGATTGGTTTTCGCAAAAGTTATTCCGTATACAAACTATGGGATATTTAAGTGGAATTGTTATTATTTTTCATTTTTTCTACTAGTAATGGCGGCAATCAGCGATTTTTAGTCGGACACCTAATTGACATTTTTTACACTTTTTTGGGAACCAGTGACACCTAATACAGTGATCAGTGCTAAAAATATGCACTGTTGCTGTACTAATGACAATGACAGGGAAGGAGTTAACACCAAGGGCGATCAAAGGATTAAGTGTGTCCCTAGGAGATGCTTTCTAACTGTGCGGGGGATGGACTGACTGGAAGAACAAAGAGATCTGTGTTCCTGCCTAGCAGGAACACAAGATCACTGTGTACATTCCATATCACAACAGCGATCTGCCTTGTTTACATAGGCAGATCACCGTTCTGCCTCTCTGGGGAATGACCCGATGATTGGCTACCCCTCTGGCCAATAAGTGCATCTATAGATCGCTATCTATTGCACGAAATTACGTACAACTACATAGTTTCGTGCAATACAGCCACCCATGTGCAGTATATCTACTGTGGGCAGTCTTTAAGTAATTAAAGTTTGCTGTACAACATTTAGACAAGCCTGTGAATTGAGTTGAGCGAATGGTTCGGGCCGAGCAAAGGCTCGATCCGAATATAGCCTGGTCACCCCTTCAAAGTCTGAGCCCTTGTACACACCGTGCATGGGCTCCATCTGACTTTTTCCGTTGGAATGTCCGACCAACAAAGTTTGAGAGCTGGATATAAAATTTTCCGACAACATGATCCGATCGGACTTTGAACGTTTGTAGAGAATTCCGATCAGACAAAGTGCCATGCATGCTCAAATAAAATTACGAGACCAAAGCTATTGGCTACTAGCCTGAACGTAGTCCCATCATAACGAACGAACGTCATCGCGTTCCGAAAGATCGGATTTTCCGACAACTTTGTCCAACGGTGTGTATGCAACACCAGTTTCGGACAAAATCTGTCGGAAAAAATCCGATGGATTTTGTGGTCAGAATTTCCGACCATGTGTACAAGGGCTAAGACAGGTATTTGCACCCACTTCCGGGCATAGACTCCCGTGGGAGTCTACACCTCTTCCCATCCCCCCGCGCTGTCTGCTGGGACACACACGGGTCCCAGAGACAGCAGGGACCATTCGGATTGCGCAGTGCGACTTGCGCATGCACAGTAGGGAACCAGGAAGTGAAGCCACAAGGCTTAATTTCCTGATTCCCATACCGAAGATGGCAGTGGCAGCATCCGAGGACCAAGGAATGGTTCGGCCTCGGGTGCCGACATCGTGGGCACCCTGGACAAGTAAGTGTCCTTATTTTAAAAGCCAGCAGCTGCATTATTTGTAGCTGCTGAATTTAAAAAAAAAAATTCCGCTTTCCGCTTTAATGGTTTCCCCAAAACCTAGGTGGTAAATGAAGCCTCCAAGGGATGATTCCTAATGGACAGCTAATGGATCATGTTGCTCAAAAATATAAAAGAGAAGCTCCCATAGTGTAATATGTCAAATATACAAATAAGTTTAATAAAGGATAAGTATCGCAGTTACAATGTAGTAGTTCAAATATCAGCAAATCGTACAATGTGGATATATGGAAGTCGTGGTGTTTCCAGGAGTAAGACCTCATCTGGAATATGCAGTTCAGTTTTGGGCACCAGTTCTCAAAAAGGATATCGGTGAACTGGAGAAAGTGCAGAGAAGGGCAACCAAACTGATAAGAGGCATGGAGGAGCTCAGCTATGAGGAAAGATTAGCGGAACTGAATTTATTCACTCTTGAGAAGAGGAGAATACGTGGGGATATGATCAACATGTTCACATATGTAAGGGGTCCATATAGTGAACTTGGTGTTGAGTTATTTATTCTCTTTACGGTCAACACAGAGGACACAAATATGGAAAGGTTTCTTCACAGTAAGAGCTGTGAAAATGTGGAATAGACTCCCTCCAGAGGTGGTTCTGGCCAGCTCAGTAGATTGCTTTAAGGCCTGGATTCTTTCCTAAATGTACATAATATAACTGGATACTAACATTTATAGGTAAAGTTGATCTGGGGAAAATCCGATTGCCTCTTGGGGGATCAGGAAGGAATTTTTTCCCCTGCTGTAACAAATTGGAGCATGCTTTGCTGGGGTTTTTTGCTTTCCTCTGGATCAACTGTGGGTATAAAATTGGGTATATTTGATTGTACAATATTTTTTATTTTATTTATTAATTGTTTTTAAAGTTGAACTGGATAGACTTGTGTCTTTTTCAACCTAACTATATATGTAACTATGTAACTATGTGAGCTTCTCTTTTATATTTTTGAGCAACACGGTCCATTAGCTGGCGACATTATGAATCACCCTTTGGAGGCTTCAATCACCACCTAGGTTTTGGGGAAACCATTTAATCCCTTTTCTGGGCGAGACTGCCATAGCAGTCTTTGCCATCTGGTAAGCAGAATATTATATCACTTTGGGTGTGCAGAGCCGGATGCACTGCGCTTATTGTGCGTGAAAATTATATATCTTCTATTTTTCATGGATGGACTTTAAACAGACACTCATGGATTTTTTTATGTGATGAGACTCTGCCTTTGTTTTTTCTTTTTTCACTTTTCTTTTTCATTTTGTTGTTCATAATAATTTCTCTGATCATATTTATTCTAGCGCTGTATACACCCTTTTACAATTTGTTTGAAGTTTGCAAGTGGACTCTTTTGATACTGGCTGCTTTTTCTTTTTGGCATTATTATTCATTTATTTTTTATTTTTGGCAATATTATTCATTTGTTTTGCCGGTGATATTTGTTATCCACATTTTGTATTGTTCTTGGCGCAGCGTTACCTCCTTGGGTTTTTCTCGCATTTATAAAACTTCATATCATCGAAGGAAGGATGAATAGAAAAATATACCAATACATTCTGGACAAAAATCTGCTGCCATCTACCAGGATGATGAAGATAAAACGAGGGTGGACATTTCAGCAAGACAATGATCCCAAACCCGAAGCCAAGAAGACTCTCAACTGATTTCAAAGAATGGCCCAGCCAATCATCTGTCTTGAATCCAATAGAAAATCTATGGAAAGAACTAAAGATCAGAGTTCATAGAAGAGGCCCACAGAACCTCCAAGATTTGAAGACTGTTTGGAAGAATGGGCCAAAATCACACCTGAGCAATGCATGCGACTAGTTTCTCCATACAGAAGGCGTCTTGAAGCTGTCATTCATTACCAACAAAAGATTTTGTACGAAATATTAAATACATTTCAGTTAGCGTGTTCAATACTTTTTCCCTGTGTCATTCCATTTTATTACACATAACTTAATTTCTGAACTGATGTATTTTGGTTTCTTTGTATGTAAGGATTGCATGGGTTGTTACCTACATGTGGTAAACATTTAATGTCAACAGCACCTTTAGAAATATATTTAACTAGAAAAATGGTGACGTGTTCAATACTTATTTTACCCCCTGTATATTACAAACAGAAATAAGCAACAGTAAAATAGAAGCATTTTATTTCATCGTGCACATCAGAAAAATTAGAACATGACAGGTTTGTATGTAGTCATAGTACAAATATATTGCTGCATACAATATGAGTTTCTAGCAATCCATAAAGAGTGATGGTGCTCATACACATTTTAATCTGATAATATCTGAACAATTGAACTGCACATGGACATGTTGTGATCACTAAAAATCTCTTAAAATTCTGAAATCAAATTAAATATACACATACTGTGCGGGAGATTTACTAAAACTGGTGCACACAGAATCTGGCTTCTAGGTTATATTGTTAAAGCTTAAAGTGATACTAAAGTCTCTTGGGTTTTTTTAGTTAAAAATAACAAACATATTTAACTTACCTGCTCTGTGTAATGTTTTTGCACAGAGCAGCCCAGATCCTGCTTTTCTCAGGTCCCTCTTTGGAGCCCTTGGCCCCTCCCTCCTGTTGAGTGCCCCCACCTCAGGCGGCTTGCTCTGGGGTACCCGAGCCGAGCCACAGCTCCCTGTGTCCATTCACATATGGAGCCATGGCCTGGCCCCTCCCCCTTTCTGACCTCATTGGCTGACTGACTGATTGACAGCAGCGGGAGCCAATGGTGCCACGCTGATGTCTCAGCCAATGAGGAGGGGAATCCTGGACAGCCGAGACACTGATGCAATACTGCTGGATCTAGACAGGGCTCAAGTAAGTCTTATGCCCCGTACACACGAGAGGACTTATGTCCGACAGACTTCCAAAGGAGTTCCGCCGGAGTTCTGACAGACTTTTCGGCCGAACGGACTTGGCCACACACGATCACACTAAACTCCGACGGATTCGAACGTGATGACGTACGACTGGATTCGAATAAGGAAGTTCATAGCCAGTAGCCAATAGCTGCCCTAGCGTCGGTTTTAGTCCGTCGGAGTAGCATACACACGAGCGGAGTTTTCGAAGGGGACCGGGTCCGGCGGAGTTCCTTCGGGAAAATTTGAAGCATGCTTCATTTCTAAAGTCCGTCAGACTTTGGCGAATCAAAAGTCCGTTGCAGCCCACACACGATCGGATAGTCTGACGGACTCGGTCCTTCGGACTTTGGATGTTGAAAAGTCCGCTCGTGTGTACGGGGCATTAGAGGGGCTGCTGCACACAGAAGGTGTTTTTATCTTATTGCATAGAATGCAATTAAGATTTAAAAAAAAAAACTTCTGACTTTACAACCCCTTTAATTGAACAAGCTGAACTTAGAAGCTGATTGGTTACTATGCACAGCTGCAACAGATTCTGTGTGCACCATTTTTAGTAAATTTCCCCCATTATCCTTGATTTCTCCTGTTTTTTTTTTTCTCAGGAGTTGTCAGTTTTTTTTTTTTGGCCCTGTGTGGGGCACACAAAGTAGGCATTTGTTACACTAAGAATGCAAACTAAAGATTCCCTATACAATTAAGATTTTTTTTAAATATTATAGAGATACCTTCACCACCTAAGTTTATAAACCAGAACAGATTTTATGGTTGTAGTTAAAAGAAGAAGATAAAAAAGGCTCACATACTAGTAATGCTTGTATAAAGTGTTAAGGAACAATGCACTTTTAACTACCATTTTTTTTTTTTATATTACATAGTTATACAGTATATGAGCACAGCAATTTCCTCAGGCTCTTTCAAGCTCTTCAAGGTGACGAATTGCATGGAGCATGCACTGACTGCTTGTTACCCATGGACAAGATACTCTGCTGGATGGGATGCCAAATTACTTTTTATCCCACTTTCTTACATGCCAACAGTCATTGGTGATCTCATAGCAAGGAGGAATTTCCCAAGACCAACTTAGAGAACACCATATTTTCCAAATTGCAGGAATCCATTGGGTACGTGATGGAGTATAAGCACTAATCTTGGCTCATTTTTTAAAGCAGTTAAGATCAAGTTAGGGGGGAATTGTAGATGGTTCAGATATTAAATTTTTTTATTTATTTTTTTAACTGAGGGGGTATATTTGTAGATGGTTCAGATATAATTTTTTTTATTTTTTATGGAGGGGGTATAATTCGTAATGCAACACACTGCACTATAATGACTCTGCTGCATTTGTTTAGCGATATTTATTTTATCTTGCCATATTTAAAAAAATAGGCAACAAAAAGTCAACCATAAACAAAATAACGAAGCATAGCGCCACAAACCAAACTCGAGTACCATACAGTAAGTCTAGTGTAAATGCAGCCGTAAAGACCATTAGTCGAACCTGGTCACAATGCGATTATTATTAATGACATTATTTATTTACTATCACCTGAGGGTTTTACTCTTTTTAGTCCTTTGCGCTTGTTAATAAAGCAATCATGTAAAAATTAGAAAAAAATTCATACTAAGGCCTCATTCACATGAGGCTGCCACAGAGTCCGCCTCTGTCCGCAAGCTCAGCGGGAGATCTCTCCGTTGATCTCTGCTGAGCTGGCGGATGACAGGTCCCTCTCTGCTCACTGAGTAGGGAGGAGCTTATCAAGCGCTGCTGGTTGCTATGGAGAGATGGGACGAAAGCGGACAGCATGTCCGTTTTCATCAGCTCTCACCTGATCTGATTTGTCAGGGACGGATGCGAACGTAGGGCCATCCGTCTGATTTTAGCAGATCGGACCAGGTCGGATGTCAGCGGACATGTCACAGATGACATGCGTCGCTCCATAGACTAACATGGAGCACCCGTTCAGGTCCGCCGACAAAACGGACAGGCAGACCTTAAAGGTCTGTTCATGTGAAAGGGGCCTAACACAAATGTTAAAATAGGGGACACTAGTATTGTCTGCTTGTAACTCATTCAGATGAGCGTCACATTTCCCACTGCACCTGTGCTGTGGTGCAATGTGTTAAATAGGTGTAGTACTCATACAAAACACAGTTGGTGATTTAAGCCATTGTATATTGTATGCTGTAAATTGATGTAATTCTGTGGTGGGATTATTTAAAGTGAGCAATAAGGATCATTAAAAGAAACTTGTCATAAAATAAAATGCCATCATTAAACTCTACTTGGAAATGTTACTTGTCTGGTTCCCATGCTAATCTTTTTGTTTTTATATAGCTAAACACACAGTTGAAATGCATAGAAAGGATCTGACTTACCTGCCACAGAATCTGTATTTCTCTTGACTATAGTATGACTGATGCACCTCAGCTACTGTGCCACCCACCCAACTCCATACCTTGCCCCTTCCCATTAAATGAGACCACACCTTCCTGTTGGAGTATTTTGTGGCCGTAGCAGCCTCTTTATTAATCAAAATAATTTAACATGTAACAAAAATATCAACAAAACATCATTTAAACTTCAAAACCCTGAGCTCGTTAGTCATCTGCAGGAAATTCCCCCTCCCCACCCCATTAGCATATCGATCCAAACCAAGCACTGTGGTACTATTCCTTTAACTAGGCCTCAAGCTGACATGCTAGCTCAAAGACACCCAACTCTTTTACCGCAGTGCACCCATTCACCATCTGCCATATCAACCCTCACTATATGGCATATCATCAACGAGCCCATATCTCCAATGGGTCCCGCATCAACTTCTCTGTGGGTAGGGGTTATCTTCCTGTACCTGCATCGACCAACACCCGCCGACCGCTACGACATCCAACACCGGAAACCTGAAAAAGAAAATGAGTTAGCCCGTCATCCCCCCCCCCAGAGTCCCCATCAGAACCACTCCGTCCGATGTAAGGGAGGGAGGGTGGGAACTTCTTCTCTCCAACTGGGCGCTGGGGCGTAGCGCGTGCACGCATCCTCGCGCTGGCTCTGCCCCCCCAGCTGTCTCAGCCAATGGTTACAGTCTACTCCTCTCATGCCAGCCCTGCCCCTATGCTCCGCTCGTGTATGGGCTGTGCTTTATTCAGTCCTGGGATTTGTACAGCTCTGCCACACAGCGCAGCCCTGTCCGATTTTCCTCTGCTTCTGTTTAAGTACTAGATACAGGTCTTACTCCCCCCACCCCATGCTGTGACTGGAGAGTGAAGGGACTGCTGATCTCACATCTCTATCACTCCCAAATTCTGATGTACAGTAGAATGCAAGAGACTAATACCTAGTAAAATGCAAGTACATGCACTGATGAATATAAAGCTTCCTTAAAGGCCAAGTTCAGTTCTCCTCCAAAAATGCACTTTATTTTTATTTATTTTTTTGAACAGGGGCCTGCACAGTATTGCACCCATGGTCAGTGGATCGGCGTGCAATGTCAGGCTCCTGCAAACACTTCCTTCAGCTCTCTGCCCTATACAGTACCTCTATAGCACTGCCCCCATAGGGGTCGCTGAATATCGATTTCCCTGGGCCTCCCTCTGATTATCCTGCAGCCAGATGCTTGGGTATATACACACCATCAGGTATACACTCAACTGTTCATTATCCAATGACCAGTCTACAGGATTGTTTTTTTTTTTTTTTGTATTGTATTGGTAGAACTTGGATAGAAGAGATTATTCAACTTTATGCACAGAGGAGGACAACTCTCACTTAGCCTCATGTAGTAGAACTGAATAGCAAACACTCTGCTGAACCATACAACATTTTTATAGAAGGATAAGTCTTTTGCTGGCTTTGGCAGCAGACTCAATGAACTCGAATTATTTGGGACACTAACCAGTATCCCCTTTAGCTGGCTACCTGTGTGTGGACTACCAAGTCCGCACAAAACTACAAGTCCATCTGCCATGGGGGCAGAAGGGACTTTGAAGTTAATTCATTCACAGATCTCTGTGAATGAATGGCATGCCTGTGTGAGCAGAGCCTCTCATAGCTGGGCAAAATTTTGAAGTGACAGTGGTTGCAGGGGAGAACAACCATATGCTGGGGTTGATTTACTAAAGGGAAATCCACTCTGCACTGCAAGTGCAATTAAAAGTGCATGGAATGTGCACTTGAATGTGCAGTCGCTGTCATAGCTCCCAACTGTCGCTGATTTTGAGAGACTGTCCCTGATTTGGAGCAATGTCCCTCTGTCCCTCTTTCCTCCTCATTTGTCCCTCATTTTGGTCTGATTTGTATAGCTGTATATAAAATTCACTATTTAGCTTTCAAAAAGTGTCTCCCAGTGCTAAACCTTTCATCCAGTTTATTAATTGCTGCATCTGTAAATTTCAAAAGCCAATATAAATTAATACTAATTGTAAAAAAAAAAGCACTTGTGAGTTTTAATTATCCTTTTTTGGGGGTTAATTCTCCTTAAAGGGGGTGTGGCATGGGGTGTATCCTATGCCTACATACTTTGGCTAGAAGGTGCCCCTCATTCCCATCTCAAAAAGTTGGAAGGTATGGTCGCTGTAGATCTGAGGGAAAGATCTGAAATAAGTGGAAGCTCTGCTGATTTTATTATCCAATCATGTGCAAGCTAAAAGTGACTTTAATCCAAGTGCACTTGTAGTGCAAAGTGGATCTGCCTTTAGTAAATAACCCCCACGGTGCAGCATTTTACACCCTAAATAAGGGTGTATCCATGTTCAAAAGTTGAATTTACGCTTTAAAATCATATTGAAATTTGTGTTTTGTTTCCTCTCTGCTTCAAACTGTCCCCTGGCTGTGCTCAGGTATGTGGGTTTCCACTGGTGCCCACTGAAGACTTTTTGTGAGCTACGAGCTTACATGCAGCTACTCCCAGCATTGCACACACCAGAACCTGAGCCAAGCCAAAGTTCAAAACAGGAGCGCATACAAATTGCAGACTCTGGCAGGACTCGTAAGTCCCAACAGGCACTGGGGACTCCCACATACCTAGTCAGTCAGTGAGGCTAGGGTAAGAGGAGCAATCTCAGAAGAGAAAAAAAAACAAGAAGGAGCTTGCAAGTTCTGTTATCAGTATCTCATTTAAAAAAAAAAATTTAATATCACTTTAATCTGAGAGTGTGCTTTAGATCTGCCTGAAGTTCAGCCTTAAAGTGATTTAAAGACTTTTCTTTTTTTTAAATAACAAACATATCATACTTACCTCCACTGTGCCGCTCGTTTTGCACAGAGCGGCCCCAAACCTCGTCTTCTGGGGTCCCTCGGCGGCTCTCTTGGCTCCTCCCCACATCAGATAACCCCCTAGGAGAAGCGCTCTCCCAGGAGATTACCTTACAGGCACGCTCCCGAGTCCAGCATTTGGTGTCCATCAGAGGCGTAACTAAAAGCTTCAAGGCCCCGCTGCAAGAAACCACAAAGGGCCCCCAACCACTGGCTAGAGCTCTTCCCCCCCAAGCCCAGTTGCAGAATGACAAGTCCAATTGCAAGTGAGACCTATGTGACCTCACTAGTGGCAGTAGTTTTTCATTATTTTATTTTTTAACATTTTATTTTATTTTTTTACAATTAAAATTTATTTAAAAAATTGAAAAGACCCGATGGGGGGCTTTGGCGAAATACCAGGTGTCTAAACAGACCTCTGATGTATCATCTTTGAGACAGAGAAAGGAGATTGAGGACACAGCCCTCAATCTTCATCTCTACAGCCTCAGATACACAGAATGAATGGACAGTAATAGCTCTGTACAAAACTCCTGTTCATTCACAAACTGAAGCATAGTAAACACCGTAAAGCACAGTAAGGCCCCTTTCACATCTGTAAAACATTTTTTACTTTCTGTTATAAAACACATCCAATAAATTAAAAAAATAGAATAAAACAAATAAAAATGTCTTTATTAGTTTAGGCCAATATGTATTCTTCTAGATATTTTTGGTAAAAAAAATCCCAATAAGCGTATATTGATTGGTTTGCACAAAACCGCGTCTGCAAACTATGGGATATATTTATAGCATTTACATTTTTTTACACATAATCAGCGATTTTTAGTGGGCCTGCAACATTGCGGTGGACAAATTGGACACAAAGAGACAGTTTTTGGGGACCAGTGACACCAATACAAGTGATCAGTGCTTAAAAAATGCACTGTCACTGTATAAATGACACTGTCAGGGAAGGGGTTAACACCAGGGGTGATCCAAGGGTTAAGTGCGCTCCTAGGGAGTGACTCCCAACTGTGTGGGGGATGGATGCATTAGAGGAAGAGAGACATATGGATTCACTAGAGGAAGAAAGAAAGACATCTGTGTTCCTGATTAGCAGGAACACAAGATCTCTCTCCCTCTGTGACAAAATAACGGTCTGCCTTGTTTACATAGGCAGACCGCTGTTCTGCCTTTACTCCGAATGACTGGTGGGTCCCAGCGACCATCAGACAAGCTGATTGGCTCCCTCTGTGTCCAATCACATCGGAAGCAGGTCGTGGGCTGCGCTCCCTAGACCCCGAGGAGGAAATAAGTTACAAGTAATGCATGCTATGCATTAAAGTGAAAAACCTTCTGTAGTGCAGCAGCCCCCTAGAGTCCCCCTTTTACATACCTGAACCTGATCGTTTCAGCGACAGCTCCAGCCCATGTCTCGGATCCTCGTTGGATAGATTGATAGCAGCAGGAGCCACTGGCTCCTGCTGCTGTCAATCAAATGCAGTGACATGGGAGACGGGGGCGGGCCGAGTCCTGCTGTCTGTGTCAATGGACGTAGCAGCAGGACTTGGGAGCGCACCCACATGAGTGCCCCTCATGAAATGCGGCTCTCTATGGGGGCACTCAAGAAGAGGAGGAGCCAGGAGCATCGCTGAGGGACCCCAGAAGAGGAGGATTGGGACCACTCTATGCAAAACCAACTGCACAGAGGAGGGAAGTATAACATGTTTGTTATTTTTTTTTTGTTTTCTTTTTCTTTTAAAATAAATAAAAATAACACAAACCTTTACAGCCCCTTTAATACAATCAGACATTATACACTTATACAGTATACAGTTATAATCAAAGTCTATGCATTTAGAAGAATTTTAAAAACGTTACCTTTTTTCTGCTTCCCTTTGTCATCTATCTCCTGTTTGGTGGCCATGACTTCAAACAAAGTCTTTAGGATACTCCTTAGGTCACTTGCATAGTTTGTCTGCAACTGATCAGCAACACCTGAGGATGACAATGAGCACAAACATCATCTCTTCTGTGGTCAGGGATCAGTACTGAGCATCATGCAGAAGTGTCTGGAGGTGAAACCATTTTTTGCTGCTCATAGCAACAACCTTCTCCTTTTCATCCTCCCAAATGAGCAGGAAACATTGAACATACATGGTTTTTATTAGTGGTTACTCAGAGCACAAAGTTACAATTTTTGACCTAACATAAGCGAGTCATTGCTGTCTGGCTCTACAGTAGTATAATAATTATATATATATATATATATACATATACATACATATACACACACACACACACACACACACACACGCAGTATCTCACAAAAGTGAGTACACCCCTCACATTTTTGTAAATATTTTATTATATCTTTTCATGTGACAACACTGAAGAAATGCCCCTTTGCTACAATGTAAAGTAGTGAGTGTACAGCTTGTATAACAGTGTAAATTTTCTGTCCCCTCAAACTAACTCCACACACAGCCATTAATGTCTAAACTGCGGGCAACAAAAGCGAGTACACCCTTACGGGAAAATGTCCAAATTGGGCCCAAAGTGTCAATATTTTGTGTGGCCACCATTATTTTCCAGCACTGCCTTAACCCTCTTGGGTGTGGAGTTGACCAGAGCTTCACAGGTTGCCACTGAAGTCCTCTTCCACTCCTCTATGGCGACATCACAGAGCTGGTGGATGTTAGAGATCTTGCGCTCCTCCACTTTCCATTTGAGGTCTGGAGACATGCTTGGCCAGTCCATCCCCTTTACCCTCAGCTTCTTTAGCAAGGAAGTGGACATCTTTGTGGTGTGTGTGGGGTCATTATGTTGGAATACTGCCCTGCGGCCCAGTCTCTGAAGGGAGGGGATCATGCTCTGCTTCAGTATGTCACAGTACATTTTGGCATTCATGGTTCCCTCAATGAACTGTAGCTCCCCAGTGCTAGGAGCACTCATGCAGCCCCAGACCATGACACTCCCACCACCATGCTTGACTGTAGGCAAGACACACTTGTCTTTGTACTCCTCACCTGGTTTAAGACACACACGCTTGTCACCATCTGAACCAAGTAAGTTTATCTTTGTCTCATTAGACCACAGGAGAAGGTTCCAATAATCCATGTCCTTAGTCTGCTTGTCTTCAGCAAACGGTTTTCAGGCAAAGACAACCTCAGAATATGACACTGAGCACGTGCACTCAACTTCTTTGGTTGACCATAGCGAGGCCTATTCTGAGTGGAACCTGTCCTGTTAAACCGCTGTATGAACTTGGCCACCATGCTACAGCTCAGTTTCAGGGTCTTGGCAATCTTCTTATAGCCAGAGGAAGAGAGAAGACAGCCAACCGGATCATCATAGTGTGGAACATCTCTGTAGCAGTTTTCATTTCAATTGCTGTGTGTTTCCATGGCTCGCCGTCACATACAGCCCACCTCCTGGCCTGGGGACTTTGATAGATCATCCATCCAATCCTGAGACGTGTATCAAAGTCCCCGGGCCAGGAGGCGGGGCTGTATGTGACAGCGAGCGGCAAAAAACCCACAGCAATTGAAATGAAAGCTGCTACAGTGATGTTGCGCGCTCTGATGATCCGGCCAGCAATCTTCTTCCTCTCTTCTTGTCCCCTGCACAGGTAGGCTGCATTGATGGACACGGGCTGCATTGTTGGGCACAGGTAGGCTGCATTGATGGGCACAGGTGAAGCAGCATTGATGGACACAGGCAGGCTACATTGTTGGGCACAGGTGAAGCTGCAATGATGGGCATTGATAAAATTGTTATTACATTATAACTTAAAGCGGAGTTCTTCTAAAAAAAAAAAAAAATTAAAAAAGTCAGCAGCTACAAATACTGCAGCTGCTGCCTTTTAATAAATTGGACACTTACCCGCCACAGGGTCCAGCGATGCGGGGAACAAATCCCTGATTGTCTCCCCCTCCTCTCAGCGGTGCTGGCATTGTAAGTGTGAGCGCCCGGCTGTGGCTTCACAGCCGGGCACCCATTGCGCATGCGCACGCCGCGACTGGCAGGGCAATCATCTGGGACCTGTGACGTGTCCCAGATGATTGCCGAGAGGGAGGGGGGAGAGGTGATCCTTCTGGTACCGCGGGGTCTGCCGGGAGGAAGTGCGAGTTGGGGCCCATGTGGCATGTCAGGGAGTCACCTTCCTTAAAGCAGAAGTTCAATTTTTGGGTGGCACTCCGCTTTAACTGCATAAAACATTTAAGTGTCATTTCATGAGATAATTTATGAGGGCATGTTTAGGGGAGGAATTAGGGGCAGGGCAGGGTAGGGGTTAGGCGGGGTAACTGGTGGCGAGTAACCCTTGAGGCCTGGCCTAGGCAATCTTTATGTAGAGAAACAATTCTTTTTTCAAATCCTCAGAGAGTTCTTTGCCATGAGATGCCATGTTGAAGTTCCAGGAACCAGTAAGAGAGTGAGAGCGATAACACCAAATTTAACACACCTGCTCCCCATTCACACCTGAGACCTTGTAACACTAACGTGTGCATGACACCGGGGAGGAAAAATGGCTAATTGGGCCCAATTTGGACATTTTCACTTAGGGGTGTACTCACTTTTGTTGCCAACGGTTTAGACATTAATGGCTCTGTGTTGAGCTATTTTGAGGGGACAGCAAATTTACACTGTTATACAAGCTGTACACTCACTACTTTACATTGTAGCAAAGTGTCATTTCTTCAGTGTTGTCACATGAAAAGTTAGAATAAAATATTAATATTTACAAAAATTTGAGGTGTGTACTCACTTTTGTGAGATACTGTATATATATATATATATATATATATATAAATATTATGCTATATGTGAAATGAAGTGCCCTCTACTGTACAGAAATTAGGATCCACTTAGAAGTTTATGGAGCACATTATTGCACAAAGCTGTACTGTGCATTTCTTAAAGGTCACACAACTCCTTGGTGACTTCTAATATTCTAAGCATTATGCATCGCAAGGGGCGAGTAATGCAGGCAACATGTAAAAGCAGTAGCAAGTTCATGCAGCAAACATAGCAGCTGTGCTTCAATAGGAAAGTCCTCTCGGTTAACCACCGCAGATTAGGCAGACGTCTCTATACACTGACACACAGAGGGTTGTTCCTGAAGGCCAGAGGCGTAACTAGAACCTTCAGGGCCCCGGTGCAAGAAATCATGGAGGGCCCCTCTGACCTCCAGCCAGGGTCCTTTCCACTGATCCCGGGGGCAGCAGGACCTGGATAGGAGGGGTAACAAATCCCCTCCATTTTTCCACCTGCAGCCACTGAATGCCTATCAGAGGGAGAGAAGGAGAAGCAGACTTTTAATGGCTGCAGGAGAAAAATGAAGGGGATTTGTTCCTCTAAATGCCCCCTTATCCAGGGGTTCAGGGGCAACATGTGCGCTATTGCAATTGTGCCCCTGGGATGAGTGGCAGCGGTGGGGGATGGGATCAGTGGCAGCAGTGTGGTCGGGGAGGGATAGGATCAGTGGCATTGGTGGTGGTGGTGTGGGATGGTATGAGTGGCAGCAGTGAGGAAGAGATTGGATCAGTGGCAGTGGTGGTGGGGTGGGATCAGTGGCAGCAGTGATGGTTGGGTGGGGATGGGATCAGTGGCAGCGGTGGTGGTGGGGGGTGGGATGATTGCCAGCTGTGAGGGGGGATTGGATCAGTGGCAAGGGTTGTGGTTGGAGGATGGGATCAGTGGTAGGGGGGATTGAATGGGATGAGTGGCAGAGGTGGTGGGGGGAATCAGATTAGTGGCAAAGGTGATGGTTGGAGGGGGATGGGATAAGTGGCAGCGGTGGGGGGCATTGGATGAAATGAGTGGCAGCAGTGGTTGGAGGATGGGATCCATGGCAAGGGGGGTGGGATGGGATGAGTGGTGGGGAGGGCAGTGGCAGCAGTGGTGTGGGGGTTTCAGTGGTGGTGGTGTGGGGGTATCGGTGGCAGTGGTGGTGGTGTGGGGGGTATCAGTGGCAGTAGCGGTGGTGGTGGTGAGGGGGGTATCAGTGGCAGTAGCGGTGGTGGTGGTGAGGGGGGTATCAGTGGCAGTAGTGGTGGTGTGGGGGGGTATCATTGGCAGTAGCGGTGGTGTGGGGGGTATCATTGGCAGTAGTGGTGGTGTGGGGGTATCAGTGGCAGTAGTGGTGGTGGTGTGGGGGGTATCAGTGGCAGTAGTGGTGGTGGTGTGGGGGGTATCAGTGGCGGTAGTGGTGGTGGTGTGGGGGGTATCAGTGGTGGTGTGGGGGGGGTATCAGTGGTGGTGTGGGGGGGGTATCAGTGGCGGTAGTGGTGGTGGTGTGGGGGGGTATCAGTGGCGGTAGTGGTGGTGGTGTGGGGGGGTATCAGTGGCGGTAGTGGTGGTGGTGTGGGGGGTATCAGTGGCGGTAGTGGTGGTGTGGGGGGTATCAGTGGCGGTAGTGGTGGTGTGGGAGGTATCAGTGGCAGTAGTGGTGGTGTGGGAGGTATCAGTGGCAGTAGTGGTGGTGAGTGAGGGGGTATCAGTGACAGTGGTGGTGTGGGAGGTATCAGTGGCAGTAGTGGTGGTGAGTGAGGGGGTATCAATGACAGTAGTGGTGATGGCGGTGTGGGGGGTATCAGTGGCAATAGTGGTGGTGGTGTGGGGGGTATCAGTGGCAGTAGTGGTGGTGAGTGAGGGGTGTATCAGTGGCAGTAGTGGTGGTGAGTGAGGGGGGTATCAGTGGCAGTAGTGGTGGTGGTGAGTGAGGGGGTATCAGTGACAGTAGTGGTGATGGCGGTGTGAGGGGTATCAGTGGCAATAGTGGTGGTGGTGCGGGGGGGGGTATCAGTGGCAGTAGTGGTGGTGGTGGTGAGTGAGAGGGTATCAGTGGCAGTAGTGGTGGTGGTGAGTGAGGGGGGTATCAGTGGCAGTAGTGGTGGTGGTGATGAGTGAGAGGGTATCAGTGGCAGTGGTGGTGGTGAGTGAGGGGGGTATCAGTGGCAGTAGTGGTGGTGGTGAGTGAGGGGGGTATCCGTGACAGTAGTGGTGATGGCGGTGTGGGGGGTATCAGTGGCAATAGTGGTGGTGGTTATCAGTGGCGGTGGTGGTGAGTGAGGGGGGTATCGGTGGCAGTGGTGGTGGTGAGTGAGGGGGTATCAGTGGCAGTGGTGGTGGTGGTGAGGGGGGTAGCAGTGGTGGTGGTGAGTGAGGGGGTAGCAGTAGTAGTGGTGAGTGAGGGGGGTAGCAGTGGCAGTAGTGGTGGTGAGTGAGGGGGGTATCAGTGACAGTGGTGGTGGTGGTGAGTGAGGGGGGTATCAGTGGCAGTAGTGGTTGTGAGTGAGGGGGGTATCAGTGACAGTAGTGGTTATGGCGGTGTGGGGGGTATCAGTGGCAGTAGTGGTGGTGGTGGTGTGTGTGGGGGGTATAAGTGCAGTGGTAGGGTTGTGTGTGGGGGGTATAAGTGCAGTGGTGGTGTGGGGGGTATCAGTGGCGGTAGTGGTGGTGTGGGGGGTATCAGTGGCAGTAGTGGTGGTGTGGGAGGTATCAGTGGCAGTAGTGGTGGTGAGTGAGGGGGTATCAGTGACAGTGGTGGTGTGGGAGGTATCAGTGGCAGTAGTGGTGGTGAGTGAGGGGGTATCAATGACAGTAGTGGGGATGGCGGTGTGGGGGGTATCAGTGGCAATAGTGGTGGTGGTGGTGTGTGGGTATCAGTGGCAGTAGTGGTGGTGGTGGTGAGTGAGGGGGGTATAAGTGGCAGTAGTGGTGGTGGTGGTGAGTGAGAGGGTATCAGTGGTGGTGGTGAGTGAGGGGGGTATCAGTGGCAGTAGTGGTGGTGGTGGTGAGTGAGGGGGGTATCAGTGACAGTAGTGGTGATGGCGGTGTGGGGGGTATCAGTGGCAATAGTGGTGGTGGTGAGTGAGGGGGGTATTGGTGGCAGTGGTGGTGGTGAGTGAGGGGGGTATTGGTGGCAGTGGTGGTGGTGAGTGAGGGGGGTATCAGTGGCGGTGGTGGTGGTGAGTGAGGGGGGTAGCAGTGGTGGTGGTGAGTGAGGGGGGTAGCAGTGGTGGTGGTGAATGAGGGGGGTAGCAGTGGTGGTGGTGAGTGAGGGGGGTAGCAGTGGTGGTGGTGAGTGAGGGGGGTAGCAGTGGTGGTGGTGAGTGAGGGGGGTAGCAGTGGTGGTGGTGAGTGATTTTGGGGGGGGGGGTATAAGTGCAGTGGTGGTGGTGGTGTGTGTGTGTGGGGGGGGGGGGGGGTATAAGTGCAGTGGTGGTGGTGTGTTTGGGGGGGTATAAGTGCAGTGGTGGTGGTGTGTTTGGGGGGGTATAAGTGCAGTGGTGGTGGTGTGTGTGTGGGGGGGTATAAGTGCAGTGGTGGTGGTGTGTTTGGGGGGGTATAAGTGCAGTGGTGGTGGTGTGTTTGGGGGGGTATAAGTGCAGTGGTGGTGGTGTGTGTGTGGGGGGTATAAGTGCAGTGGTGGTGGTGTGTGTGTGGGGGGTATAAGTGCAGTGATGGTGGTGTGTGTGTGGGGGGTATAAGTGCAATGGTGGTGTGTGTGTGTGTGGGGGGTATAAGTGCAGTAGTGGTGGAGGGTATAAGTGCAGTGGTGGTGGTGAGTGAGGGGGGTAGCAGTAGTGGTGGTGAGTGAGGGGGGTAGCAGTGGCAGTAGTGGTGGTGAGTGAGGCGGGTATCAGTGACAGTGGTGGTGGTGGCGGTGAGTGAGGGGGGTATCAGTGGCAGTAGTGGTTGTGAGTGAGGGGGGTATCAGTGACAGTAGTGGTGATGGCGGTGTGGGGGGGTATCAGTGGCAGTAGTGGTGGTGTGTGTGGGGGGTATAAGTGCAGTGGTGGGGGTGTGTGTGGGGGGGTATAAGTGCAGTGGTGGTGGTGTGTGTGTGGGGGGGTATAAGTGCAGTGGTGGTGGTGGTGTGTGTGTGGGGGGGGTATAAGTGCAGTGGTGGTGGTGTGTTTGGGGGGGTATAAGTGCAGTGGTGGTGGTGTGTTTGGGGGGGTATAAGTGCAGTGGTGGTGGTGTGTGTGTGGGGGGGTATAAG
This sequence comes from Lithobates pipiens, assembly GCF_037356315.1. Classification (NCBI taxonomy): domain Eukaryota; kingdom Metazoa; phylum Chordata; class Amphibia; order Anura; family Ranidae; genus Lithobates; species Lithobates pipiens. The sequence continues at coordinate 554,377,338 of NW_027507748.1, read as the reverse complement.
TGCAGTGGTGGTGGTGTGTGTGTGGGGGGTATAAGTGCAGTGGTGGTGGTGGTGTGTGTGTGGGGGGTATAAGTGCAGTGGTGGTGGTGTGTGTGTGGGGGGTATAAGTGCAGTGGTGGTGGTGTGTGTGTGTGTGGGGGGGTATAATTGCAGTGGTGGTGGTGTGTGTGTGTATGTGTGGGGGGTATAAGTGCAATGGTGGTGTGTGTGTGTGGGGGGGGTATAAGTGCAGTGGTGGTGGAGGGTATAAGTGCAGTGGTGGTGGTGTGTGTGGGGAATCAGTGGCAGTGTTGATATTGAGAGATGGTGCTACTCACTTCCAGATCACTGGGTTCCCCCTCCTTGCTGTGAGTACGCTCGAGTGCAGGCGGAGCCGGAGAAGATGGGCGGGGACTGTGCCCGTGAGAGCACTGCAGGCGGAGCCAGAGAAGATGGGCGGGGACTGTGCCCATGAGAGCACTGCAGGCGGAGCCGGAGAAGATGGGCGGGGACTTGCTCCGGAGAGCACTGCAGGCGGAGCTGGAGAAGATGGGCGGGGACTGTGCCCGTGAATGCGGGAGGAGAGGGTGGGTGGAGCAGCTGGGGAGAATGGGCGGAGCAGACGGAGAGGATGGGCGGAGCAGAGGCAGACTCCCCGTAAATGACTAGATATAGATCTGGGGCAGCGGCGGGCCCCCTACAGTGGCGGAACTCAGGGGCCCAGTCGCAAGTGCGACTGGTGCGACCCTGATAATTCCGCCACTGGTGTCCATAGCTGCCGAATGCAGGACTCGGCTCCCTGGCGCTCGCGTCATTGGATTTGATTGACAGCAGCGGGAGCCGATGGCTGTGCTGCTATCAATCTATCCAATCAAGAACCCCGGGCAGAGGGATAGCGCGTCCCCATGGGTGAAGTTCCAGGGCTCAGGTAAGTAAAACGGGGGGCTGGGGGGGGGGGGTCAGTGACGTTTTTTCATCTTAATGCATAGGATGCATTAGGGTGAAAAAACATGTAGGTTTACAACCCCTTTAATCCAGGTAATGCCCATAAATCCACAGCAACCTGCACCATGATCTACAGAGAAAAAATCTAGTGTGAAGTCTGGCTGTCATGGAACAGCTGTTACTGTACAATGAAATGCACCAAAACCACTTTCTCTACCAGATTGGATTTGTTACTATGAGCTAATGTTCATCTGTTTTTTGTTATTTTCTTCTAACAGATGTCTTGTTTCTGACGGCATTCTAGTAGAGGACTACTGACAACGGCGTCATACAAGACTTGGATTTTTTTTTTCCTCTTGGTTTACTCAATGGATTTCAAACACTCACGAATGTTAATACCTGTAATGTGATGTTTCAAAGATTGCTCATCTGAGATAATAAAATCCTAAATTTGGGTTTTCTTGTTTATGCGACCATCTATAAAACTATGATAATCATACCATACGTACATTTTTTAAGCTTAGGCTAGTTTCCCACAGAACATTTTTACTAGTTTAATAATAGCACAGCCCCCAACTGTCCCCGATTTCAAGAGACTGTCCCTCAATCCTCCTCATTTGTCTCTCATTTTGGTCTGATTAATATAGTTGTGGATAAAATGCACTATTTAAACCTTTCATCCAATATCCAAATTACTGCATTTGTAAATTCCAAAAGCCATTATAAAGGAATAGTAATGGTAAAAGAAAAAACAATTGTGGGTTTAACCAATAATTTTTTTTTGTACAATTCTCCTTGGGGGGGGGGGGGCTGGCATGGGGCGTGTCCTATGCCTGCATACTTTTGCTAATATATGACCCTCATTCCCATATCAGAAAGTTGTAATACTACTAATTTCACTAGCAATTAAAGTACAACTAAAGACATTTTTTTTCTTTTATTAATTTTTTTCTTTTTAGTTTCGGATAGAGGGGAGATGAATTAGAACCCCTGTCAGGTTTTTAATGCTGTCTGTGCCCCGTTTGGGAGATTCACTCTCTATACTTGTCCTATTTACCATTATCATGGAAAGTAAAAGGAAATACCAAACTTTGGGTTGTCCCCAGAAAAGTAAAATAGGGAATCTCTTCTAATGGGGACACTAATTCTTGTGACCTGGGGAGTTTCCAAGGGATTTCCTTAATTAACGGGAAATTCCTCTCAATTCCTGTTTTGGCTATGGGACAGGAAATTAAAGAAAATATCCCTAATGGGAAACAGATGGAAAAAATAAACTGAGAGGGATTATTGCCCGCCTTTACTCTATCGAAAATGAAAAAAAAAAAAAAATTTTGCCTACAGTTCTGCTTTAATCTCTGGAAAATCTCTGGAGATGGAACAAATAGCTCCCTATGTCAGAAGCTACACAATTGGGTGATTGATTGTCAAAAAATGCTATTGCATACAACTTTGTATCGGAAGAATGATCTGTTTAGCATTCCCTGTTTAGCAAACCCTTTACTCAGAGTTATTAAACATTAATGAATTGCATCACACAACTGAGCTACTGCAAATGTCTTTATCGCCAGGCTTAAGCTGGTAATCTAGCAAATATGGCAAGTCAGAAAGGTCTGAGAATATTGGTGGTGTTATGGCTCTGATTTAATTCTGCATTGTTTTATTATAACAGCAAAGTTGATTACATAAATATTCTTTACTTGATGTCCATTGATTGCTAAATTTTACATGGCTACAGTTCTTTAACCTATTCATTGCCAGAGCTGTTTTTGCGTTTAACCACTTGCCGACCGCCGCACGCCGATGTACGTCGGCAGAATGGCACGGGCAGGCATAAGCACATACATGTACGTCCTTTGCCTCCCGCGGGTCGGGGGCCCGATCGGGCCCCCGCCCGGTGCCTGCGGCGGTCGGTTTTCGTTCGGGAGCGATCCCGGACGAGGGGACGGCCATTCATTCATGGCCACCCCCTCGCGATCGCTCCCGACGAATGGAAATCCCCGGTGACATCACTTCCTCTCCTGTAATGTAAACACAGGAGAGGAAGTGATGTATTCTCTCCTCCGTGTCGGTATTTTTCGTTCCGACACGGAGGAGAGCGGATCAGTGAGTTGCACCAACACATCCCACACACAGTAGAACATGCCAGGCACACTCACACCCCCCCTTTACCCCCCGATCACCCCCCCAATTACCCCTGCCCCCCAGTCACAGTGACACCAATGTCATTTTTTTTTTTTTTTTTTTTTTTTTTGCATTGGTGTCATTTGTGACTGTAATAACTGTTAGGGCAGTTAGAGTTAGCCCCCTTTAGTTCTAATGTACCCCCCTAACCCCCCCAATAAAGGTTTAACCCCGTGATCACCCCCCGTCGCCAGTGTCACTAAGGCTGGGTTCACATTGCAGCGGTTTATGAGAACGAATGTGATTCGCACCGCACTGCAGTGCAAATCACATCCGATCTCTGTGCGATTCGAGTTCAGCCATTCGCCGCACCCGCCGCACCCGCCACACCCGCCGCACCCGCCGCAAATTCGCACGGGACCCTTTTTTTGGCCTGCAGCAGAATCGGATCGCATGGGTGTTCACACCATGCGATCCGAGTTTGCAGATCGCACTGCGATATGCGAACTGATCTGGGGGTGTCAGTAACATTTCACTGACACTCCCAGCAGTTCGCATAGGGCAGTGTGAACTGCCGCCGGGAGGCATGCGATGCGGGAACCCGCCGCGGATTCGCGGCGTTTCCGCATCGCTCCAGTGTGAACCCAGCCTAATAAGCGATCATTTTTCTGATCGCCGTATTAGTGTCACAGGTGACGCTAGTTAGGCAGGTAGGTATTTAGGTTCGCCGCAGCTTTTTATAGCGCTAGGGACCCCCATATACTACCGCATAAAGCCCCCTGATTGCCCCCTAGTTAACCCTTTCACCAGTGATCACCATATAACTGTTACAGGTGACGCTGGTTGGTTAGTTATTTTTTTATAGTTTCAGGGCACCCGCCATTTATTACCTAATAAAGGTTTAACCCCCTGATCACCCGGCAGGTGTCATTTGTGACTAATAACTGTTAGGGCAGTTAGGGTTAGCCCCCTTTAGTTCTAAGGTACCCCCCTAACCCCCCCAATAAAGGTTTAACCCCGTGATCACCCCCCGTCGCCAGTGTCACTAAGGCTGGGTTCACATTGCAGCGGTTTATGAGAACGGATGTGATTCGCACCGCACTGCAGTGCAAATCACATCCGATCTCTGTGCGATTCGAGTTCAGCTATACAGATAGTATGGCTGAATTCGTGTCGCACCCGCCGCACCCGCCGCAAACTCGCACGGGACCCTTTTTTTGGTCCGCAGCAGAATCGGATCGCATGGGTGTTCACACCATGCGATCCAAGTTTGCAGATCGCACTGCGATATGCGAACTGATCTGGGGGTGTCATTAACATTTCACTGACACTCCCAGCAGTTCGCATAGGGCAGTGTGAACTGCCGCCGGGAGGCATGCGATGCGGGAACCCGCCGCGCATTCGTGGCGTTCCCGCATCGCTCCAGTGTGAACCCAGCCTAATAAGCGATCGTTTTTCTGATCGCTGTATTAGTGTCACAGGTGACGCTAGTTAGGCAGGTAGGTATTTAGGTTCGCCGCAGCTTTTTATAGCGCCAGGGACCCCCATATACTACCGCATAAAGCCCCCTGATTGCCCCCTAGTTAACCCTTTCACCAGTGATCACCATATAACTGTTACAGGTGACGCTGGTTGGTTAGTTATTTTTTTATAGTTTCAGGGCACCCGCCATTTATTACCTAGTCTCACTAGTGTACCCCTAAATTTAGGGGTGTCTACTTTCTAAAATGGGGTCATTTGGGGGGGGGGGGGTTTGTGCCATCTTGGCATTTTATGGCCTTCAAAACTGTAACGCCCTTAGAAAGCCTGAAGGCGGTGCTTGGTTTTTGGGGCCCCGTACGCGGCTAGGCTCCCAAAAAGTCCCACATATGTGGTATCCCCGTACTCAGGAGAAGCAGCAGAATTTATTTTGGGGTGTCATTTCACATATGCCCATGGCATGCGTGAGCAATATATCATTTAGTGACAACTTTGTGAAAAAAAAAAAAAGTTTGTAATTTTCCCGCAACTTGTGGCAAAATATAAAATATTCCATGGACTCAACATGCCTCTCAGCAAATAGCTTGGGGTGTCTACTTTCTAAAATGGGGTCATTTGTGGGGGTTTTGTGCCATCTTGGCATTTTATGGCCTTCAAAACTGTAATAGGTAGTGAGAAGTGAACTCAAAAAATTACGCCCTTAGAAAGCCTGAAGGCGGTGCTTGGTTTTCGGGGCCCCGTACGCGGCTAGGCTCCCAAAAAGTCCCACATATGTGGTATCCCCGTACTCAGGAGAAGCAGCAGAATTTATTTTGGGGTGTCATTTCACATATGCCCATGGCATGCATGAGCAATATATCATTTAGTGACAACTTTGTGAAAAAAAAAAAAAAAAAAAAAAAGTTTGTAATTTTCCCGCAACTTGTGGCAAAATATAAAATATTCCATGGACTCAACATGCCTCTCAGCAAATAGCTTGGGGTGTCTACTTTCTAAAATGGGGTCATTTGTGGGGGTTTTGTGCCATCTTGGCATTTTATGGCCTTCAAAACTGTAATAGGTAGTGAGGCGTGAAATCAAAAATTTACGCCCTTAGAAAGCCTGAAGGCGGTGCTTGGTTTTCGGGGCCCTGTACGCGGCTAGGCTCCCAAAAAGTCCCACATATGTGGTATCCCCGTACTCAGGAGAAGCAGCAGAATTTATTTTGGGGTGTCATTTCACATACGCTCATAGCATGTGTGAGCAATATATCATTTAGTGACAACTTTGTGTAAAAAAAAAAAAAAAATTTTTTTTTTGTCATTATTCAATCGCTTGAGGCAAAAAAATAAAATATTCAATGGGCTCAACATGCCTCTTATCAATTTCCTTAGGGGGTCTACTTTCCAAAATGGGGTCATTTGGGGGGGTTTTGTACTGCCCTGTCATTTTAGCACCTCAAGAAATGAGATAGGCAGTCGTAAACTAAAAGCTGCGTAAATTCCAGAAAACGTACCTTAGTTTGTAGATGTGACAACTTTTGCGCAAACCAATAAATATACAATTATTGACTTTTTTTTTACCAAAGACATGTGGCTGAATACATTTTGGCCTAAATGTATGACTAAAATTGAGTTTATTGGATTTTTCTAATAACAAAAAGTAGAAAATATCATTTTTTTTCAAAATTTGCGGTCTTTTTACGTTTATATCGCAAAAAATAAAAATCGCAGAGGCAATCAAATACCATCAAAAGAAAGCTCTATTTGTGGGAAGAAAAGGACGCAAATTTTGTTTGGGTACAACATTGCATGACCGCGCAATTACCAGTTAAAGCAGCGCAGTGCCAAAGTGTAAAAAGACCTCTGGTCATTTACCAGCAAAATGGTCCGGTCTGAAAGTGGTTAAAAGAAAAGTATGGGATTTTTTTTATCCCAGATTTATACTTACCTAGGTGGATGCAGCATCTGCCTCCCGCTGCCTATTCACTGAGAACTGAACAAACACCGCAGATGACTCGGTTCTCTCATCTACTTGAGCGGAGAGGTGTTGCCTGTCAGTCAGCATCTCTCCTGCTCTATTCCTCCACGCTCATTGGAGCATTGAGCTGTGACGGGGCGGGGAGCGGCAGTCTCAGTGGCTCGCTCAGAGGCTGAGACGCCTATTAGTCCAGGCACCTGGTGGATCCAGACTCCCATTGTACGGATGACGCTGTGACTAGACTAATCCTGTGGATGTCAGCAGAGACTGGACTTCAGACCGCTCTCTGCTGAAAACGTGTCACAGGAACAAATTGCATTCCTGGGACCCTTAAGAGAAGCCCAGCCTAATGAGCTCATATTTAAAAAATTATTTTAGCCCTGAAGATTGCATAAAACCTCAAAACATATTTTCTGAAGAGAAAGAGAATAAAATGGTTGTAGTTCCATTTTTTTTATGTTGCATAATATAGTTACATAGTTTGGTTGAAAAAAAATACAAAAAATCCTATGTACACAATCCTTTACCCACAGTTGATCCAGAGGAAAGCAAACAAAAAACCTCCAGCAAAGCATGATCCACTTTGCTCCAGCAGAGGAAAAAATTCTTTTTTGATCCCCCAAGAGGCAATCTGATGTTCCCTGCATCAACTTTACCTATAAATATTAGTATTCAGTTATAATCTGTACATTTAGGAAAAATATTAGTGCAAATTTCAGTAAAAAATATACTAAAGTTAATTAAAGTTAAGGGCACACAGATGCAATAAATTACCCAATTTTTGGTAAAATATTAAATATGAGGCTGTGTCAAATAAATAGATACCCAACATGTGCATCCACGAAATGGTGACAAACTTCAGTACCCCATATTTTCCATAGGCAATGCTTTTTAGCCACACAGAGCTCTGGAGCTAAAATTATTGCTCTCCCTGTAGGGGTATCACAATAAATGATTTTGTGCATAGCCTCTCCGATGCGTATGTTTATAGTTGTACATGTGTGTGTGTATGTGGGGGGGCTCAAAATATTTTTGGGGGTGATTTTATGTGCTTGGGTTCCATGTGCATGTCCGCTCAAATCCCTCCCCTCTATTTGGCAGCACCCACAATGCCAGCCCTGGGTCCACAGATGGGCAAGAGGAGCCTGGAATACATGGCAGGGTGGCAGCCATTACCAGGGACCCAGCAGCTCATTTACCAAAAAAAGTGGTAAGAGTGATAAAGCACAGAGCGAGTTTTTGATAAGTCCCTAAGTCAAACCCACCCCCCCAAAAAATTTTTATAAATGTCCCTTGAAGTAGATCCAAACGTCAATCATGATGAACGCCGGCCGCCAACCCGAAAAGAAAAAACAGGTCTGTACCCAGCACTGGCTCCCACGGATTGACAGCTCCGTCGCTAAATAAACAAAGGAAAAAAGACATTAAAAAAATCATACATACATTAGCATTGAAGCTATAAAAACAAAAGGACCATCTCTGATATCCCCAGGTCTAAACGACCTATGAAGAATGAGCCAAGTGCTAAATCAAGGTTGAACTGATATTCAAAAAGGAAGGATGAATGAAGTCAAACCTCAAAAGTGGAAGCTATGAGATATCAGTGGTTCTCCCGATCTGCATTGGAAAAATTGTGGCTAAGTAAATGATTGTATTAGGGTGGAAGGTAGCTGTGACCAACCATATAACAGCCCAGGGCAGTGCAATGGCTAAGTGGTTAGCACTTCCACCTAGTAACACTAGGGTCATTAGTTCAAATCCCAACCTTTGCAGTACCTAATATATGCAGTGGTGTCACCTGGTGCAGTAAAACATGGTGTCCCCCCCATCTATCCCGCCCAGGGCCCTGCAGGCAGTGTACAGTCATGCAGGTTAGGGTAATATAGGGCAGTTTGGGGTGGTATAGGACAGGTTAGGGTGGTATTGGGCAGGTTGGGGTAATATGGGGCAGTTATGGTAGTATAGAGCAGGTTAGGGTAATATAGTGCAGTTTGAGGTGGTATAAGGAAGGTTAGGGTAATTTAGGGCAATTTGGGGTGGTATAGGGCAGATTGGGTGGTATTGGTCAGGTTGGGATAATATAGGTCAGTTTGGGGTGGTATTAAGTAGGTTGGGGTTGTCTAGTGCAGGTTAGGGTAATATAGGGCAGGTTGCGGTAGTATAGGGAAGGTGGGGGTGGTATAAGGAAGGTTAGGGTAGTTTGGGGTGGTATAGGGCAAGTTAGGGTAATACAGGGGAGGTTGGGGTGCTATATGACAGGTTAGAGTGGTATAGGGCAGGTTAGGGTAATATATAGCAGTTTGGGGTGGTATAAAACAGGTTGGGTGGTAAAGGGCAGCTTGGGGTGGTATTGGGAAGTGAGTACACCATCATATTTTTGTAAATATTTTATTATACCTTTTCATGTGACAACACTTTTCTACAATGTAAAGTAGTGAGTGTACAGCTTGTATAACAGCGTTAATTTTCTGTCCCCTCAAAATAACTCAACACACAGCCATTAATGTCTAAATCGCTGGCAACAAAAGTGAGTACACCCCTAAGTGTAAATGTCCAAATTGGACCCAATTAGCCAATTTCCCTCCCCAGTATCATGTGACTTGTTAATGTTACAAGGTCCCATGTGTGAATTGGGAGCAGGTGCGTTAAATTTGTTGTTATTGTCAGTTTTTCATACTGATCACTGGAAGTTCAACATGGCACCTCATGGCAAAGAACTCTCTGAGGCCGCGTACACACGCGCGGACTGTTCGCCCAACTTTGTCCGTCCAACAGTTTCGGCAAACAGTCCGCTCAAACTTAGCATGGACGGACATGGCCACACACGACGGACGAACAGTTTGCTGAAACCGTGCGCGATGACGTGAACGGCACGTACGACGGGACGAAAAATACGACGTCCTATACACTGCATTATAGCTTTCGGCGTGAAAATCCTTTCTGAGCATGCGCGCAACTTTGTTTGACGAACAAGCCTACACACGAGCGGACTGTTCACTGAAACAAGGTTTCAGCGGACAGTTTTACGGAATTTACGAAAAACCTTGTCCGTCCAACTGTCCGCTGAAACTGTCCGCTGAAAGCCCACACACGAGCGGACTGTCCGCCCAAACACTGTTCAGCGGACAAAGTTGGACGAACAGTCCGCCCGTGTGTACGCGGCCTGAGGATCTGAAAAAAAATAATTGTTGCTCTACATAAAGATGGCCTAGGCTATAAGAAGATTGCCAAAACCCTGAAACTGAGCTGCAGCACGATGGCCAAGACCATACAGCGGTTTGACAGGACAGGTTCCACTCAGAACAGGCCTCACCATGGTCAACCAAAAAAGTTGAGTGTGCATGCTCAGCATCATATCTGTCTTTGGGTAATGTGGGACATGTGAATGCTTGCAGCATTGCTGCAGAGGTTTGAAGGGGTGGGGGGTTAGCCTGTCAGTGCTTAGACCAGCCTTTCTCAACCTTTTCAACACAGAGGAACCCTTGAAATAGTTCTCCAGTCTCTGAGAACCCATGCTAAAAATTCGAAAAATTGCATGATGTCAGTGGGAAGAATGGACCCTGCACTTGTGGTCATTGGGAAGAATTACTTCTTTACACACAGCTAAAAAGATCAATGGTGTCGGTGGGAACTTATCCGAGAGGCAGAAATGGCCCAATGCTGATGGAACCCCTAGGAAACCTCTGGGGGAACCCTAGTTGAGAATCACTGGCTTAGAGCATACGCTGCACACTTCTAAAGATGATGCATAAAAAAGCCTGCAAACAGTTTGCTGAAGACAAGCAGACTAAGGACATGGATTACTGGAACCATGTCCTGTGTTCTGAAGAGACCAAGATAAACTTATTTGGTTCAGAAGGTGTCAAGCGTGTGTGACAGCAACCAGGTGAGGAGTACAAAGACAAGTGTATCTTGCCTACAGTCAATCATGGTCATGGGGCGAATGAGTGCTGTCGGCACTGGGGAGCTAAAATTCATTGAGGGAACCATGAATGCCAAAATGTTCTGTGACATACTGAAGCAGAGCATGATCCCTTCCCTTCGGAGACTGGGCTGCACTCTGTAGTGCTATCCTCAATGGGTGCAATGTGTTCTCTCACACACAGCACCAAGTGAGGATTTTTGGGAGAATATCTGGCCAGCAATCTTTGCTCTTCCCCCCTCCTCAATGCAGTCGCTGGTGGTTAGAACCGCCGGCGTCCTAGCAACGATGACATCATCTGCAGGCCACCTCTCAGCTCGGCTCCCGATCCCACCTCTCAGCGGTCCCCATGCCAGCTCTCAGTGCCCCCGATCCCGCCTCTCAGCGCTCCCCATGCCGGCTCTCATCGGTCCCCATGCCGGCTCTCAGTGGCCCAGACCCCACCTCTCAACAGCCCCGATACTGTCAGTGCTTGTGAAAGGTAAGAGGAACTGAACTCTTTCTCACACAGAAGCGCTCCACCTGCTTCTGTGTGTTTACGCCAGGCACCCGGGGGGGAGGGGTGGACATGGCCCACATTTTCTGGTGGGTGCCCTGGGTCCCAGCACCACAACTGCCCACATTGCTGCCCTCACATTGGGGATTGCCGGATGTGTCTTTCCCCGCCTGTCAGGACTGTAGCATGGAGCTGGTGAAGTGCTGTGAAACTCCTCCTGTGCTCCATGCTACAGTCCTGAAACTCTGAGCTGTCAGCAGCACTGTGCTTAAAAAAGCACAGGGATTCTCATTAATCTGTATTTATGAGAGCTGGGGGGGGGGGGGGCACTAGAGGAGGGAGGAGTTGGTGAGAGAGCTGGGGGGGGCATTAGTAAGAGGGGGGATTGGTCAGAGAGCTGGGGGGCATTAGTAAGAGAGGAGGGGGATTGGTCAGAGAGCTGGGGGGCCATTAGTAAAAGAGGAGGGGGGAATTTGTGAGAGAGCTGGGGGAGGCATTAGTAAGGAAGAAGGGGAAATTGCTGAGAGAATTGGGGGGCATTAGTAAGAGAGAAGGTGGAATTGGTTAGAGAGCTGGGGGGGGGGGGCATTTGTAATAGAGGAGGGTGGGAATTTGTGAGAGAGCTGGGGGTGGGCATTAGTAAGAGAGGAGGGTGGGAATCTGTGAGAGAGCTGGGGTGGGCATTAGTAAGAGAAGAGGGGGGCATTGGTGAGAGAGCTGAGGAGCATTAGTGAGAGAGTTGGGGGGCATTGGTGAGAGAGCTGAGAAGCATTAGTGAAAGAGCTGGGGGGCATTGGTGAGAGAACTGGGGGCATTGGTGAGAGAGCTGGGAAGCATTAGTGAGAGAGCTGGGGGGCATTGGTGAGAGAGCTGGGGGGCATTGGTGAGAGAGCTGGGGAGCATTAGTAAGAGAGCTGTGGCAATGGTGAAAGAGCTGGGGGGCATTGGTGACAGAGCTGGGCGGCATTAGTGAGAGCTGAAGTAATGGTGGGAGAGCTGGGGAGTATTGGTGAGAGAGCTGGGGGCATTGGTAAGAGAGCTGGGGGGCATTGGTGAGAGAGCTGGGGGGCATTTGTGAGAGCTGTGGCAATGGTGAGAGAGCTGGGGGGCATTGGTAAGAGAGCTTGGGGGGCATTAGTGAGAGCTGGGGAAATGGTGAGAGAGCTGGGGGGCATTGGTGAGAGAGCTGGGGGCACTGGTAAGAGAGCAGTGGGCATTGGTAAGAGAGCTGGGGGCACTGGTGAGAGAGCTGGGGGAACATTAGTGATAACTAGGGGCATTAGGGAGAGCTGGGGGGCATTGGTGAGATATCTGGGTTTTGTTTAACCACACCCCTCTCCACCATTAAGACTTTGGCCACACCCACATTTTGCCGTTACGCATGTTGCAGCTTACTTACTCCCTCAATTGTCCCTCATTCTGAAGTTTAAAAGTTGGGAGGTATGCAAATTGACACTGTTATGCAAGCTGTACACTCACTATTTTACATTGTAGCAAAGTGTTGTCACATGAAAAGATATAATAAAATATTTACAAAAATGTGAGGGGTGTACTCAGTTTTGTGAGATACTATACATATATATATATCCCAACCTACACTTAAGGGGATATAAATAGAGTGCACTATGATACAACTGTTAGTGATTTATTGCTGAGGAGATACTGTGAGACTTTTCCTTATTGTAAATGCTGTTTATTTGTTCACAGTTTATCCAGTTTTTAACTAGTTAGATTTAGCTTAGTTCCATTGTGGTTCTGGATTCACTGTTATATTATAGGTTGGTATTCATGTCAGTTCATTGCATTCAAATGGATTCATTTACCTACTTATTGTTTTTGTGCATTGCAATTTTACCTTGCAATAAAATATTTACTTATAGCCTGGTTTCAAATTCTATGTGCTAATATAGTTGTGGTAGTATACTAATACTTGCTCATACAGGTGTTTGCGGCATTCTATCATATAGCCAAGTGTCTCAAAGGCCAGACGGAGAGGTTAATAGTCTTGGCAGAGAACCCATCATACCACAACCCTGGCCCAGTGGTTGTGGGGGTAGCGGGCAGTGATTTATAAGAACCTTGTCGGAATCTGGAAGTCCCCTTTAACAAGTGGGCCCCCAGATCCCACCGCCCCAGAGAATGAGTATGGGGTACATAGCAGCCTTTTATTTATAAAATATAGAAACAAGTATCCACTTTAACCATAAATAATAACAACTCAGAAACATCAGTGTTTTAACCCGGTGGTCTTGTATGGCACTTCCCCAAACAATGTACCACTTTTACACTGCGGGCAGGCTACCGTACTAGGCCTCTGGCCATGATAACTTCAGCCCGGAGACAACTCACTACCCGCAGTGTCCACCGTCCCATCCTCAGCTAATCCGCATTAGCTGTAACCAAAGGAGCCCATGTCACTAATGGATCACCCACACTTCCATCTCCTGGGTCCGTTACCACCATACAAGACCACCACCACCGCCCTACTGACACCTGCCATGACGAAATAATCCATCACCTGAAAAGCATAAATTGGTGCCAGCCAAGCATCCACAAACACAGGGAGGGTGGGCGGGAAACTCCTCTTCCTCCTCGTGTCCCTTCTGCTAACTGAGCCTCCTCCTCTTCTTGCCTAAGCTTAATGTTTCTTCCCCTCCCAGTCTTTTACTAACCACCCCCCTTTTCCGCACAACCGCATACTAAAACATTAACCCTTGATGTGCCCTTCTCCCACTGTCATGCCGGCCCTCTCACTACCCTTCGCTACTCAAATCAAAGCGGCCGTTCACAGCGCGATCGCAGCTGCCAATGGGAGATGATCTCAAATGTAAACATATGAGATCATCTCCCATTGCCGTGTCTCTCCCTCCTCACACAGAGACAGCGTGTGAGGAGAGAGAGGATCTGTGAGTCAGCCCCAGTGCCATCTGTCAGCCCCAGTGCCAGTGCCATCTGTCAGCCCAGTGGCATCTGTCAGCCCAGTGGCATCTGTCAGCCCAGTGCCATCTGCCAGTAGTGCCAGTGCCGCCAGTGCCACCTGCCAGCGCCAGTGCCACCTGCCAGCGCCAGCCGTCAGCCCCAGTGCCGTCAGCCCCAGTGCCGTCAGCCCCAGTGCCGCCAGTGCCAGTGCCACCTGCCAGTGCCACCTGCCAGCACCAGTGCCATCCGTCAGCCCCAGTGCCGCCAGTGCCGCCAGTGCCGCCAGTGCCAGTGCCGCCAGTGCCAGTGCCGCCAGTGCCACCTGCCAGTGCCAGTGCCACCTGCCAGCACCAGTGCCACCTGCCAGCGCCAGTGCCATCCGTCAGCCCCAGTGCCGTCAGCCCCAGTGCCGTCAGTGCCGCCAGTGCCAGTGCCACCTGCCAGTGCCAGTGCCACCTGCCAGCACCAGTGCCACCTGCCAGCGCCAGTACCATCCGTCAGCCCCAGTGCCGTCAGCCCCAGTGCCGTCAGCCCCAGTGTCGCCAGTGCCGTCAGCCCCAGTGCCGCCAGTGCCAGTGCCGCCAGTGCCACCTGCCAGTGCCAGTGCCACCTGCCAGTGCCACCTGCCAGCGCTAGTGCCATCCATCAGCCCCAGTGCCGTCAGCCCCAGTGCCGCCAGTGCCAGTGCCGCCAGTGCCAGTGCCGCCAGTGCCACCTACCAGTGCCAGTGCCACCTGCCAGCGCCAGTGCCACCTGCCAGCGCCAGTGCCATCCGTCAGCCCCAGTGCCGTCAGCCCCAGTGCTGTCAGCGCCAGTGCCGCCAGTGCCAGTGCCACCTGCCAGTGCCACCTGCCAGTGCAAATGCCACCAGCCAGCGCCAGTGCCATCTGCCAGCCGCAGTGCCATCTGCCAGCCCCATTTGCCAGAGCAATTAGCCAGAGCAAATAGCCAGCACCATCTGCCAGTGCCAGTGCCATCTGCCAGTGCCAGCCCCAGTGCCATCTGTCAGCGACATCTGCCAGCGTCATCTGCCAGCCCCATCTGTCAGCCCCATCTGTCAGCCCCATCTGTCAGCCCCATCTGCCTCCAGTGCCATCTGCCTCCAGTGCCATCTGTCAGTGCCACGTGTCGTCAGTGCCACGTGTTGTCAGTGCCATTTGGGGTCACTTTGTGGGCATTTCCATTGTCCTGGTGCTCCAGGGCCTTCAAAACTGTAATAGGTGGTTGAGAAATAAGATGTGTAATTTATGCTCCTAGAACGCCTGATGGTGCTATTTCAATATTGGGCCTCTGTATGTGGCCAGGCTGTGTAAAAGTCTCACACATTTGGTATCGTTATACTCAGGAGGAGTAGTAGAACGTATTTTGGGGTGTCATTTTTGCTATGTACATGCTATGTGTTGGAAATATCTTATAAATGGACAACTTTGCGTAAAAAAAATGCGTTTTCATTTTTTTTCCACATTTTCCCAAAACTTCTGGAAAAAAAATGAACCATTCAAACGACTCATTATGCCTCATAGATTATACGTTGGGGTGTTAGCTTTCCAAAATGGGGTCACTTTGTGGGCATTTCCATTGTCCTGGTGCTCCAGGGCCTTCAAAAATGTAATAGGTGGTTGAGAAATGAAATGTGTAATTTATGCTCCTAGAACGCCTCATGGTGCTATTTCAATATTGGGCCTCTGTATGTGGCCAGGCTGTGTAAAAGTCTCACACATTTGGTATCGTAATACTCAGAAGGAGTAGCAGAACGTATTTTGGGGTGTCATTTGTGGTATACACATGCCATGTGAGAGAAATAACCTATTACATTGAAAATTTTGTGAGAAAAAAAAAAAATCTTCATTTTACAAAGAATTGTGGGAAAAAGATGACAACATCAAAAACCTCACCATGCATCTTAGTAAATACCCTGGAATGTCTACTTTCAAAAAAGGGGTCATTTGGGGGGTATTTGTACTTTCCTGACTTGTTCGGGTCGCAAGAAATGAGATAGGCCACCAGTACATCAGGTGTCATCAATTTTGTGCGATTCGCACCACAGCTTGTAGACTCTCTAACTTTCACAAAGACCAAATAATATCCACTAATTTGGGTTATTTTTACCAAAGATATGTAGCAGTATAAATTGTGGCCAAAATTTATGAAAAAAAAATTATAATTTGCAAAATGTTATCACAGAAACAAAGAAATATGCGTTTTTTTTCAAAATTTTCGGTCTTTTTTCATTATAGCGCAAAAAATAAAAACCCCAGAGGTGATCAAATACCACCAAAAGAAAGCTCTATTTGTAGGAAAAAAAGGACACAAAATTCATTTGGGTACAGTGTTGCATGACTGAGTAATTGTCATTCAAAGTGTGAGAGCACCAAAAGCTGAAAATTGGTGTGGTCAGGAAGCAAGTGGTTAACCATAAATAACAACAACTCAGAAACATCAGTTTTTGAACCCGGTGGTCTCGTATGGCACTTCCCCAAATAATGTACCACTTTTACACTGCGGTCAGGCTACCGTACTAAGCCTCCGGCCGTGATAACTTCAGCCCGGAGACAACTCACTACCTGCAGTGTCCACCTTCCCATCCTCAGCTAACCACCATTACCACCATACAAGACCACCACCACCGCCATCAGCTAACAAGGGGCACCCCCTCACCCTTGGGAGCCTCGCCACACTCTCAGAGCCCACTGTATCCCCTCCTGCAAACCCAGGGCCCACAGATCCATCCCGACGTCCGAAAGATGCACCCCGTCCCGCAGGAGGTACAAACCAACATCCCGTTCCAACTCCCGATGGCGGACCACCAAACCCCCATTTTCTGACCACAAACTGGCCCACTCTTTTGTTTACCTTAATCCTGGTCTTGTTCAAACGGTCAACAGACTGCGCCAGCCGCCAACTCGTCCTGGCCACTATATCAGACCAGACGATCAGCATTCCAGGGAAAAGGGTACTCAAACAGGGGAAGTCCAGCTTAACATCCCAAATGAGTTCCCTGGTTGGCCGCCCCCCCAGGTCGTTGCCCCCCACATGCAATACCAGCAAGTCAGGCGGCCTATCCAGGCGTGCCACATGCAACACTTCCGGCAAAACCCTAGCCCAATGCATGCCTGGCCTCCCAAACCGCCCCACACAGGCCTCCCCCCTAGCAATCCCCAACTGTCTGCCATTGGGTCTCATGTCTGCCCTCCTGGCCCCCCTGAACACATAAGAGTGACCCAGTATCCAGACGAGCCCCATCTGGATTCCACCTGAAAGACATAGAAGAGACCACAGATAACAGAGCACTTCACCAAACGCACAAACACTTACCCACACACACCCCCAGACCTTCCCCACCAGGAGCCGCAACCAGTGGGCCGTCCCCACCTCCACCACCAGCTCGGGCCGAATGTAAGACCAAAACCTAAGGGAATCCCACTGCCCTATCCTTCTGACCGCTGCATCGGCCAACCCGCAACGGGTGGCTTCCGTGGCAGCCCCTATACGGAAGGAGTGCGAAGCATATTGCGAGCTGTCCAACCTGGCCGCCTTCAAACACTTATTGAAAACTGCCACAAATTGAAACTTGGACAGCAACAAACCATCCACATGGATAAGCAAAGCTCTGTCCGCCACCGGCCGTACTCCCAAAAATTCCCCATCCGCCTGCACCGGGCACAGAGGAGACCCCTCCAAGTGATATAAGCTCACTCGGACCCCTTTTCCCAACTGATCCGTTTTCGATCTCCGCAGCCAAACTCACCAGCTCACTGATCCGGAAGGTGCCAAAAAAAGGCCAGCGAAAACGCTGCCCGGAACAAAGACGCCTCGTACCCCGATGAGCACACTGACCCCAACTGACCCGCCAAAAGCCTTCAGGTTGCCGAACGTCACCGGCCTCCTGGCATCCCTTTGTTGCCTTCGTCGCCTGCCGCATGCAAAAGTCTTTAGTATAGTCCACCAACCCACGCAACTTGAACCAGAAAGCTAACCCCGCAAGCTTTCTGTCCATAACAAAGACAGACACTCCCCGCTCCAGATTCCTGGACACAAAATAAAGGACCAACAGCCTCACCTCCTCTGCCAACGGAGCCCCGCCGACCTGGCTGACTAATTCCCTCCATTCGCACCAGACCTTACCGTAGGCCGACCACGTGGAGGCACTCACCGTCCTCTCGATCCATCCAGCGAGGACTCCTCGACCATCGACCACATCCAGTGGGGACATGGGACCCCTTCCCGATCAGCCGCCGGCGCCAACTCCCGAAACCTATCCCACTGAAAACGAGACAAGGCGTCAGCTAACGTATTGTCAACCCCCGGGAGATGCACGGCATACAAGAAAATATTCAATTCCAGGCAGCGCAGCCGCACGACCAGCATGGAGGACGCCGAGATGACCTGAACCACGCTTAGATTATCGCAGTTCAGCCTAACCTTTAGATCCTGGAATTCCTTGCCCCAAACCTCGACGGCCAGCACCACCGGAAACAACTCCAGCAGCACCAGGTTCGTGCATAAGCCCACCTCCACCCACTCCACAGGCCAGGGGGCCGCACTCCAACGGAGCCACAGGGATTTAACATTATACTGTGCCAGAAAGGTGTGCCACACCTTCAAATCCTCCCGATGCTCCCTCGGGAGCAGTATGAAATGAGTGGGCGACTTAACCCCAGTGGTGGCCGCCAATAGCCGGCGGGCAAAACACCCTGCCCATGAGAATAATCCGACACGCAAAGTTCAGCTTGCCCAGCAACGACTGGAGCTTCCATAGCTGAACCTTGCGCATCCCCACCACCAACTGGATCTCCTCCCTGAGGGCCACCAATTTGCCCTAAGGAAGGTGGCCCTCCATAGCCTCCGAGTCGATCACAATCCCCAGGAAGCTAAGCAGTGTCATCGGGCCCTCCGTCTTGTCTGCCGCCAACGGAATCCCAAACGAACCCGCCATATGCTGCAACGTGGACAACAAAACCTCGCAAGTGTTCGTTCCTGCAGAGCCAATGCACAGAAAAAATCGTCCAGGTAATGAATTATACCCAAACCTGAAACCACCCACTCCACAAATGAGCTGAAGGTCTCAAACAAAGCGCACGAGACCGAACAACCCATTGGCAGGCAACAATCCACGTAGAAGTAACCCTGCCAACAGTAGCCCAACAAGTGGAAACTGTCAGGGTGGACTGGCAGCAGACGGAATGCCGATTTGATATCCGCCTTTGCCAACAAGGCACCCTGCCCGCACCGACGCACCCAGCCCACCGCAGCATCGAAGGATGTGTAGGACACCGCACAGGCGTCGGGGTCAATCGCATAGTTTACGGAGCCCCCGTTTGGGAACAACAGATGGTGGATCAGCCGAAACTTATCTGGCTGTTTCCTAGGCACCACCCCAAGGGTGGACACCACCAACCCCGGAATCGGAAGATCCCGAAAAGGCCCCGCCATGCGTCCCAGCACCACCTCCTTCCCTAGCTTTTCCCCCCATCACCCCAGGGTGCAGCAATGCTGACCTCAAGTTCCGTGCAACCACCGGAATCACGGTCAAGGAGCTGGGGATCCGAAAACCCTCCGCGAATCCCTCCCGCAGCAGACGGGCAGCTGTCCGGTCCAGGTACCTACTTAGGAAAGGCGCCATCCTTTCCCCCTTCACCGGCGTCATCCCTTTTGTTAACAAACTCCCCCGTTCGACCCTTTCCTTTCTTAAAAAATCGGGAACCTGGGTGAGTGCCACCGCAGCCGGAACACTCGTGCTTGAAGCGGCAGGAACTTCCAAACTTACAAGTGCCGTCGTTGAACTGCCAACAGACTCCCTGTTTTGGAGGGGCCGGCTGTCCTGAAGAAGAGGAACCCTGGCCCCCCCTGGAAAAAACTGGTTGGGGGCCCGTGCCGAGGACATCAACCTCATCCAGAGGCTTATGTCGTTGTGGTCCCACCGCAAGGAGGGACGAACCACTCTCCGCTGACGGAACTGCTCGTCATTCCTGAGCCACACCGTACCCCCGTACACCCTATAGGCCTCACCCACCGTGTCCATATAACAGAATAACGCCGAACAATGTTCGGGGTTCTTCTCTCCAATTATGCTGGCCATAATGGCGAACGCCTGCAGCCAATTCGCAAACGTCCGCGGGATCAACCTATATCGCCATTTCTCCTCGTCCTTTTTCTTGCTATCATCGGGTTTCACCCGGTCGAGGTTAAACCTCTCGAGCGGCAGCAGCGAAAAAAATATCCACGTAATCACCCTTCACAATCTTCTCCCTGACCTCCGGCTTCAAGTGCGATCCCAAGGTCCCTCGAAGCACACGTATACCTCGCACTTCGCCGCGTCCGCAATGCGAACCACATCCATCCTGCCTCCCCCTTCCATTGCCGCCGCCTTGTCCCCGGACACCGCCGCCCCCGCCGGTGCCGCCCCCGTACCAGCTGGAGCCACTGTGTCCGCGTGAAGAGCCACCATGGCCAGCGCCGTTGCCGGCTCCCCCGCCACAACCCCCCCTGGGGTCCCCGAGCCCGGCGGCCCCCACACCACCACCTGCGGTGCCCGCCCACTGGTGTCCTGTGCAAAGCGCTGCACCAAATCCCGCAGCCCCCCCCAAGAGAGTCTGAAACTGTGAATCGGAGTCCACTGGACCTGGCCCGGCACTCAACTTCCCAGCCAGCTCCCCATGGGACCCCATGGGACCCCCTGGGCACCGACCCACATCCTCGGCCCCTGCCCCACCCCGACATCCCCAGACAAAACAGGAGCCACATGAGACACAGAAAGAGAAGCTGACTTACCGGGCCGACCAGGGATGGACCCCGCCACCGCTGTCCTCGCCTCCACCACTGCCGGACGCACCTGTGAATCCTCCAGGTCAGATGCACTCAGCTCCCCCTCCGACCGGACCCCGGGAGCGCGCAGGGGCTCCGCGACCTCCACACGCACTGGCGCTGTTCT
Organism: Lithobates pipiens; assembly: GCF_037356315.1. NCBI lineage: Eukaryota > Metazoa > Chordata > Amphibia > Anura > Ranidae > Lithobates > Lithobates pipiens. The sequence goes on along the minus strand of NW_027507748.1, from coordinate 554,356,587 downwards.
GTTAGCTGGTCTCCCAGGCCCCCTCTGGCCACGCTGCTTGCCTGTAGCTCCGCCCACCGTCAATCCTTGCAGCCCGACCGGTGCTGATGAAACTGCGCTCCGCAGCGACCTCCGGCCGCCATCTTGGCCTCGCCTCCAACCTTTCAAACCACCGGCCGGGGATGGGGAAGGCCCGGCAGTCGTCCTCAACACTGCCCCACGCTGAGGCCTACCCCTCTCCGCCCTGGGGGGGGAGAGGGTGCCCGGGTCCATACCTTGACTCCACCGAACGGGCAGGGGGAGGCGCCAGCCCGCGGTGAAGCCCAGCCTACGGGGCACCGCCGAAGCAGAGGATTCTGTCCAGGCCCAGGAAGTGCGCTTCACCGCCGAGTCTGATGGGTCCCGACCGGGGGGGCTCCTGTCATGGTGGCCAGCTCTGGGGGAAAGATCCAGCGAAAAATGCTCCGGAGGCCGAGACCTCCGTGCGCGTGGCGTGTCCGGCTAGGGTTGCCACCTTTTCTTCAAGCCAAACCCGAATACTTTTGCAGCAAGGCAATTTCTTTTCTTTTTTTTTTTTTTTGCAGCAAACACTATAGGATTATAAAAGACCTTTCCCCAAGGAGAGTAGTAATGTAGCACACAGAGAGCGCCTTGGCAAACAGTGGGAGTGGCCAAACTGCTCTTGCTGACATTATCACCCCACCCTTCAGTCAAACCTGCCCCCAAACAGCTGCCCATGGCTCCAGGATGGCAACAGATTTGTGTATGATTATCTCGGTTACTTGGGGATCCACAGCCTGGTCTGAATATTGTGTCCGGGTTTCATGTGAACTGAAACCTGGACACATGATTCAAAACCCTAACTGTCCGGGCGAATCCTGGACAGGTGGCAACCCTATGTCCGGCCCCCCAGCCGCAGCATGGTCTCGGATCAGCGGTGCCACCTGCCGCTGCAGCCAATCCGGTCCATGGCAGGCGGCAGCCGCTCTAAGCTGGGCAAAGATCTGGTCCAATTCAGCCATACTCTCTCGCTAGCACAGGAGTACACACTAACTCCTGTACCTAAACTCCTCTTCCTCCTTGTGTCCCTTCTGCTAACTGAGCCTCCTTCTCTTCTTGCCCAAGCTCAATGTTTCTTCCCCTCCCAGTCTTTTACTAACCACCCCCCTTTTCTCCATAACCTCATACTAATACATTAACCCCTGATGTGCCCTTCTCCCACTGTCATGCCGGCCCTCTCACTACCCTTCGCTACTCTCTGTACGTTCCCAGGCCTTTCTAGAGATAAATCGATAATTCTCCCGCTCTACACGACTCTGGTCCGGGCCACACCAGTAGTATGCTGTCCAGTTCTGGGCACCAGTCCTCAGGAAGGATGTGTTTGTATTGGAGCGAGTACAGAGAAGGGCAACAAAACTAATAAAGGGACTGGAGGACGTTAGTTATGAAGAAAGGTTAAGAGCACTGAACTTATTCTCTCTGGAGAAAATATGCTTGAGAGGGGATATGATTTAAATTTACAAATATCATACTGGTGGCCCCACAATAGGAATAAAACTTTTTCTGCGAAAGGGAGTTTAATAAGACACATGGTCACTCATTAAAATAAGAAAAAAAGAGGTTTAAATTTAAGCAGCATAGTGGGTTCTTTACTGTAAAAGCGGCAAGGTTGTGGAATTCCCTTCCACAGGTGGTGGTTTCAACAAGGAGCATCGATAGTTTAAAAAAACTATTAGATAAGCACCTGAATGACCACAACATACAGAGATATACAATGTAATACTGACATATAATCACACACATAGGTTGGATTTGATGGACTTGTGTCTTTTTTCAACCTACTATGTATATGTAACTAGGAAATGGGGGAGCATTTCTGGGTAAAGTGGCCAAGAGGAGGTGTGCAAGTGGAATGGTAATGAATATAAGTGTCCAATAAAGTGATGCATTGCTCACTGGAACCATAAGAACATAGTCCTCCTTGACCTCCCTCTCACTGTACCAATCAGAGTCCTTATGAAGACTCGCTCTCACACCCCAAAATAAAACAGCAGAAAGTAACAGTCCTTTTACAAAAATGCTAAATGTATTAATACTTCTGAACAGAGGCGGCTCTCTAATTAGGCAAATTAGGCGATTCCCTAAGGCCGCGCAGTCACAGGGGCCTCGCGACCGACTGATTTGCCTGTGAGCAATCACAGTTGTTGTCAAGGTCTCACCCTGGTCTGGTGGCAGAAAGTGCAGGCAGTGGGACAGTAGAGGCCTCTAGGTGGCGCAGCAGCTGGATGACAGACCCGGCTCCAAGGCACGCAGGCGGCATGTCGCAGTTGGACCCGCACTTGAGCTTCTCCTTCAGCCTGTGCCACTCACGAGACCTCTCCTCTGCACCTGCCTCCTATTTGGTTCTGCAGTCGGGGCCGGGGGTACGTCACTGAAACTATCCAGCTGAGCTGCCCCATGAGTGTGAAGAGGGAGGAACTCTTATTCTGCCTGGCCGACCGGAGAGAAGGTGAGTGCCCGTGCCGTGCAGCCTCCCTGTGTGCCTGAATAGGAGGAATTGATTTTTCCATATTACTCCATTCAGCCACTGAATGTCTGTGAGGAGGAGAGGAGGGGAAGTGATCATTCAGCGGCTGCATGGAGGAATATGGAAAAATCCATTCCACTATGTGCAGTCTCCCCATCGCTCCTCCTATCTAACTTTTCCTGCATTCCCGTGCTCTCCGGCCTCTCCTTTTACTCCCTGGCTCCACCCCTCCATGCGCTCCCTGGCTTCCTGTCTCCACCCCTCCTGCTCTCCATCCCATCCTTGTCCTCCCTGGCTCCGCCCCCCTTTTCGCCAGCACCCCCTGCTCTCCAACCCCAGCACTCTCCACCCTCCACCCCCAGCACTCTCCGGAATTCACCCCCAACACTCTCTGGCCCCCACCCCCAGCACTCTCTGGCCCTCAACCCAGCACTCTCTGGCCCCCAGCACTCTCCACCCCCCACCCTCAGCACTCTCTGGCCCCCAGCACTCTCCACCCCCACCCTCAGCACTCTATGGCCCCCAGCACTCTCTACCCTCCACCCTTAGCAGTCTCTGACCCCCACCCCCAGCACTCTCTGGCCCCCAGCACTCTCCAACCTCCACCCCCAGCACTCTCTGGCCCCCAGCACTCCAGCCCCCACCCCCAGCACACTCCAGCTCCTCCCTGCTCTTTGCCCCCCCCCCCAGTGCCTTCACAGATTGGGAGATGGGGCACAGAAGGGGCAGCAGACAGGGACAGATCTCTAGATCTCTCTCGCCCCCTTTCCCTCACCCCCTCTTTCTCATCTCGCCCTCTTTTTCTCTTACCCCCTCTCACCTTTCTCTCTCCCCCTCACTCCCTCCCCCCCCCCCTCTCTCTTTCTCTCTCTTCCTTCCCCCTCTCTTACCCCCCCTCCCCTCTCTCTCTCACTCCCCCTCTCTCTCTTACCCCTTCCCACCACTCCCTCCCTCTCTCTCCTCCCTCTTTCTCTCTTCCTCCTCACTCTCTCCCTCCCCCTCTCTCTCTCCCCTCCCCCCTCGAGATCTCTCCCCTCCCCCCTCCCTCTCTCTCTTCCCTCCCCCTCCCTCTCTCTTCCCTCCCCCTCCCTCCCTCTCTCTCTCCCCCCCTTCTTGTCTCTCTCCAACTCTCTCTGCCCCTTTTGCACACCCTTTCTCTACCCCTCTCCTCCTTCTCTCTCTCCCCCTCCCCACCCTCTCTCCCCCCTCCTCTCTTCTCTCCACCTCTCTCTCCCCCTTTTGTGCACCTTTTCTCTACCCCTTTCTCACCCCCCTCTGTCCCTCTCTCCCTCCCTCTCACTCACCCACTCTCCCTCCCCCTCTCACTCACAATGTCTTGCTCCCCTCCCTCTATCTTTCCCTCCACCATAGCTCACAATCTCTTGCTCCACCTCTCGCTCCCCCTCCCCTCTTTCTCCCCTCCCCCTCTCTTGCCCCCCCTGCACTGTGCTGGGATCCCCCCACTCTGTGGATGTGGAATGACTCAGTGACACCCCCTGCCCATTCTCCCGAGACACGGGAAATTCTTAGAGGGGTTGCCACCTTGCTGAGCCCCAGATCTTTTAATGGCTGCATATGTCTGATGGGTGAGGAGGGTGCCCTGGAAGTGGTGCCGATGAACTGTGTGCTAGATCTGTGTATCTTTTTGCAGCCATTTTTATTGCTTGAATTTTTTTCCCATTTTGGGCATGATTGGGGCTTCATATGTAAGTTTTTGCCTAAAGCCTCACAAATCCTAGAGCCGCCTCTGCTTCTGAACATACAGCCCGCTTCATGTGCCAAAGGTACCCTCCAACAGGATTATTCCTCAACTATTTCCAGTAGCAGTACTTTGTTTTATATTTTCTGAGTGGCATCGTCCTAGCTGTGGTTCCAGACATCTTTAAGGGTCTTGGGGAGACCGATTTCCCTGTGCTGGGTGAGACTGCTTTTTAGCAGTCACAGATATCTGGTAAGCTGGCTACTTACTCACTTGGGTGTGGAGTTGGATGCACATTCTTTGGAGGATCTTTTCACAATTTTCTACAATTTTTCACCATTATTTCATATGGATGAATGTTTGTTTTTTCTTTATTCATGGACTGAATTTTTCACTGTGACTCGTCATGTTGTTATTTTATTAGCGCTGCACTGACCTTATATATATTGATACTTATCAGCTTGTGATCAAGTCCACAGGTCCAGGATCCCAGGGTAAGTTCCTCCCTTGTCTTTGAAAACAGCAGTCTTGCAAAGTATGTGTAGCGGCGGCTCCTGAAGAGCCCGCGCTATGCGTTTTTCAAAGTTAAAGTTATGCCTGAACTTCAGTTTGGTTTGGGTACAATTGTCTAAATTTAGACTTCAGCATCAGTCTGACTGGACTGTGAGATGTTCAGCCTGGCCACGGGGGGCACTGTCTCTTCTGGCAGGTATGGAACTATGGTCAGGTTAGGTGCTTAAGTTACTCTCTCTCGGAGCCCGCCCAGTGGGAGTGGCGCTCTCACTGTGCTTTCTGGGAGAGGGTATTTAAGATGCGGACATCACGTGGTTTGGGGTTCCGGTCCAGAAAGATGTACTGACTTCATGGTTCTGGTCTTTCTGACCAGCCCCCAGGAAGGCTATGGCCTGAGGTGCGGATGCACCCGATTTTGATGTCTCGGGGCTGGCTAGCCTGAGGAGAGCAAACTAAAGAAGGATTCTGAGGTGGTTGGGTGCCGTCTCAGGTTGGGGAGAGACCCAGTGACTTCAAGCATTCCAGGGGAGGACCCTTCAGAAGAAGACCACGTACGGGTTGGTTTCTTAGTAAGAGCCTGGAAGGGCTGAGGTACCTAAGAGAATCCGGTCTTGTGGATATCGCCAAGCTGGCTGAAAGATCCAGGTATCCTACAAGTGTTTTCAAGCATAGTTTCCCTACGTGTTCTACAAAAACGTCTGTGGCAGAGACATTATTTTGTATGTTCTACAACAACGTCTGTGGCAGAGACTTGTTCCTGAGTAAGCACCTTGTTGGCTGCTAGGCCTTGTGAGAGGGACTGTCCAACCTGAGTGATCATCCAGTTGCGAATGGCTATTCTCTGGATGCAGTCAAAGTAAGCAAGTTCTTCAGCATTTTGACTTTGACACTAAGAGTACCTGAATTTTCTTTCCAACCCTCTGATCCCAATTTAAGAGACTGTTCACTATCTAAGTTTTGCAAATAAAAACCATTCAAGTGGATCTGTTGTCAGTCTCTCAAGTTACTGGACCATTTACCACGGGACACCACTAGACGTGCAACGAGGACAGCAGAAGGTAAAAGTAAGCCCAAATCTAACCAGCAGCTCCTGCGGGGGTTAGTGCTACATATGTAAAACCATATATGGGTCAAAAGCATGTAGTCAAGAGATCGGCTGTGTCAGCTGCTGGTTGCCAATGCCAAAAAAAACTGTTAGCTGGAGTTTAACTTAAATTTGTTTAGTGTATCTAAATATGCTGGTACTTCTTAGGCCCCTTTCACACGGGGCGGACCAGTAATGATCCGCCCCGTGGTGATCCGCTTGCTCAGTGGGGATCGCTGCGTTGTCCTCGCTGAGCCTGTCAGCTCTCCGCTCTCCTCTATGGGGATCGGATGAACACGGACCGTCTGTCCGTGTTCATCCGATCCGCTCTGCAGACGGATAGAAAAATAGGATTTTCCTCCGTCTGCAGAATCGGACAATTGCGGAGGCGGACAATATCGGGTGTCTGCGGATGTTCATCCGCAGACACCCGCTATCCCATAGGGATGCATGTATGTCCGTATTTCATACGCAAACGGATGGATGAAATACAGACATACTGTCTGCATGTGTGAAAGGGACCTAACACCCCTTTCCCCCCAGGCTGACAGTACTGCTGTCCAAAGGTGTCACTGTGCTCCCTCATCCAGAACATAGGCACTCTAATGCCCTTTACACACGGGCGGACATTCCGACCACAAAATCCGTCTGTTTTTTTCCGACAGATTTTGGCCAAAACTTGTGTTGCATACACATGGTCGGACAAAGTTGCCAGAAAATCCGATCGTTCAGAATGAGGTGACGTTCGTTGCGTACAACGGAACTACGTAGAGGCTAGTAACCAATAGCTTTGGTCTCGTAATTTACTCTGAGCATGCGTGGCACTTTGTCCGTTGGAATTCTCTACAAGTGATCGGAAAAAGTCAGATCAGATTTTGTTGTCGGAAAATTTTAGATCCAACTCTCAAACTTTTTCTGTTGGAATTTCCAACGGAAAAAGCCAGATAGAGCCCACACACGATTGGATTTTCCGATAACATAATCCGATCGGACCTTTTCCGTCGGAATTTCCGACCGTGTGTACAGGGCATAACACAGGAGTTGTAATACTGGCCAGATGCCCAGGTGAAAACAGAGAAAAAAAGGCTAAAAAAAAGAAAACTGAAGCAGCCACCATATTTAATATTTGGATGGTGCAAGATATAAGATTTTTGGTTTGCTTTTAATACCGCTTTAAGATGCATAGGAAGAGTACACCCTATTCATGAATTGTTGTATACCAGCCAACCCCATTACTCTTTTTTCATTGTCAGTAATCTAATCTTGGAACATAACCCGCTGGTGATGCTGGAACACTCACGTTTCTGCTTTTATTTACATACAGAAACCAAGGGTGAAAAAGAATGCCAGTACGAAGATGTTTATCACAGCCACTAGTCAGATCCAAGCATGTTATGGAACTTTGAATGGGATTGGTGCTGTAGGAAGATGGGAGGGAGTAATAAAGCATAAGCTTTAGGAAGCACATTTCTAGCACGCCCTTCCTGACAATTCCTCACAAACAAAGTCTATAAGTGTTAGGATTTCTGGAGCTTACAGCAAAGGTAATTTGAATTTACTTACATTTTAGCGCCTCTGCAGTGTGCTAGAATGCATAATCACTAACTGCATGCACTCACTCTTCTGTCATTTCTCTCTGTACTTCATTTAAGACAAATGTGTTGAATCTTATAGTAACAGCTGTTTTGAATCTTATAGTAACAGCGTAGACTCTTTGAATCTTCAAACATGTAAATAGTAGGTCTCTCCTTCATTTTCCTGGGACTGCAAGGGTTTGAAAGACTCAGGCTTGTAAGCATTAGCATTGAATAGTTTATTCTAAACCCTCTTGGTAAATACGCCCGTTATGAACAGGCATGTTCCTAGAATGTACTAAGAATCTAAACATAAATCTAATCAGAATCTAAATCTAAAATGTAAACAGCATAAAAGTACATTTTGTCATTGTGTTTATATTACAATGTCAAAAAATAAATTCATAATTCCACTACTATTTTCCTTATCAAAATCATGAAATATTCCCACAATATACTGTATACATCGTTCCCACAAGCAAAATTGATACAGTTTTTGTTTCAATGCAAATAGACATATTGTAAAAATCTAAGAATCTTCCTACAATGAACTATATCTTTCCCTACAATAACAGTAAACATCTCTGCTCTGCCTCCACTGCTGATCTATGCTCACCTTATATAAACAAAAACCCTTTCACATGGACGATTCAATCAGGTCCACCTTGTCAGTTTTTCAGGCGGACTTGATCGGACCCTCCAGTCTCTTCTATGGAGCAGCAGATGTTAGCGGACACATGTCCACTGACATCCGCCACCATCTGATCTGATCCTGTCCACCAAAAACAGACAGATGGGACACTTACATCAGAGTCTGCACAGCACCCCCCCCCCCTCCCCTTTCATCACAGTCTGCAGAGTCCCCCCTTTCATCAGAGTCGGCAGAGCCCCTCTTTACATCACAGTCCACAGAGCCCCCCCCTTACATCACAGTTCCCCTTACATCAGAGTCCACAGAGCCCCCCCTTTACATCACAGTCCGCAGAGCCCCCTCTTACATCAGAGTCCGCAGAGCTATCCCTGACATCAGAGTCCACAGAATTTCACTGTAAGGGGGAGCTCTGTGGACTCTAATGTAAAGGGGAACGCTGATGGAAGTGGTGTTCTGGGAACCCTGTTTTAACCACTTCAGCCCCGGACGATTTTACCCCTTCCTTACCAGAGCACTTTTTGCGATTCGGCACTGCATCGCTTTAACTGACAATTGCGCGGTCGTGCGACGTTGCACCCAAACAAAATTGACGAATTTTTTTTGCCACAAATAGAGCTTTCTTTTGGTGATATTTGATCACCTCTGCGGTTTTTATTTTTTGAGCTATAAACAAAAGAAGAGCGACAATTTTGAAAAAGACCACAATATTTTTTACTTTTTGCTATAATAAATATCCCATTTAAAAAAAAAAAAAATGTTTCCCTCAGTTTAGGCCGATACGTATATTTTTGGTAAAAAAAAAAAATCGCAATAAGCGTATATTGATTGGTTTGCGCAAAAGTTTTTGTCTACAAAATAGGGGATATATTTATGGCATTTAAAAAAAAAATGTAAATTTATTTTTTTACTAGTAATGGCGGCGATCTGCGATTTTTTATTTTTTTTCATGACTGCGACATTGTGACGGACATATCGGACACTTTTGACACATTTTTGGGACCAGTCACATTTACACACCGATCGGTGCTATAAAATGTCACTGATTACTGTGTAAATGTGACTAGCAGGGAAGGGGTTAACACCAGGGGGCGCTGCAGGGGTTAATATGTTCCATATGGGAGTGATTCTAACTGTGGGGGGAGGGGACTCACAAGGGGAGGAGACCGATCGGTGTTCCTCTGTACTGGGAACACACCATCGGTCCCCTCTTCTCTGACAGGACGTGGATCTGCTGTGTTCCTGGGCAATCGCGGGTGCCCGGCGGACATCGTGGCCGCCAGGCACGCGCACCGGCGGCCGGGAATGGGAGGACGGCATATGACACCCGCCCAGGATGGGAGATCCCATCTGCAGGCGTCATATGACTATGGGTGGGCAGGGAAGTGGTTAAGCGGGTGCTCTGATGTAAGGGGGAATGCTGTGTACCCTGGTGTAAAGGGGAACTCTGATGTAAGGAAATCTCTGCTCATCAAAGCCCCCTTTACATCAGTGTCTGCGGAGCATCCCTTAAATCTGAGGTCCCCTTAAATTATTGTACTAATTCAGAGGCAGGAGAAATAAGGGAGGGTGTGAATGGATGAATGAGAGCTCACCCATCCCAAGAAGGAAGGAGGCTTGTGAAGTCTGCATATCCTCCACGTTCATTCTCCATGCTGTTCCCAGCTACTGGGCGTTCCCACCCACTCACCCCCGGCTTTTCCACCCACAAACTGAATGGAGTGTGGGTAGGACCGCGGGCACACACAGGAGGACAGGAAAGGGGGAGGAGTAGATCTAGCTCTCTCTCCTGTCCATGCGGGGGGGGGGGGGGCATGCTGGCTGTCATTGCTGGCTCTGTCTGGGCAGTGTAAGTGAGAATGTAACAGACACTCTCCACTTACAACTGCAGCCAGTAACCCCGCCGTGGATCCACAGACGGAGCTTTTGGGCCCCCCACAGTGGCGGAGCGCCAGGACACGGTTGCATGTGTGACTGCTGCGATTCTGGTAGTTCCGCCACTACCTAACTCCAAGTATAAGTGGGGCCTTATGCTCTCGCTTGTGACACTTATCACAACAGATCACATGATTGTTTTACACAATGAATTGCTTTCATTCATAGCCATTCATTGTGTACCATTTTGTATATTTCTGTGTTTGGTCACAGTGATCACATGGTACAGACAGGGTCAGACTGTGTAAAAAAAAACCTTGATCAAATCCCCAGAGTAGTGCAATGTCACTATGGTAACACTGTACTGCTCTGGTAACAGTATGTAACAAAAAAATTGTAAAAAAAAAAAAAGAAAACATTGTGATAAAAAAGAAAAAAATAATGTTAAAAAAAATTTAACAAAAATTATTATTATTTGTTAGGTCCCTTCGACACATGGTCTCTCAGGGTGTTGCTAGCAATGCTGCCAGCATCTGCTCAGCAAGTTACACACAGGCTGGATGCACTTCTTAACCAGGGAAGGGTTTATTACTCAGAAAGCGATGTACATTCTTACATGGAGGAGTCATATACAACAGATCTCCCTCTAAGTATCATGCTGCTGCTTCCAGTCCCACAAACACTGTGACTGACTTCCTGGTACAGCCCCTCCGCCAGCATTCATAAGGAGAAAGGGGTTAAGGGTCACAGTGATTCTGCATAAACATTACACCTCCTCTTTTTATTGATGAAAAAACAAAACAAAAAAAAAAAAAAGATATAACAAGAGAACAGATACACAACACATAAAATACTCAACACATAAAGAACAAGGCAAACGGGATCAGTTCAGCAAGTAGTGTCTCCAACTCAGTTCTGTGGCTCCCGCAGCACTTCAGGAGCCCTTTTTCTCAGTTTCCTGTCCCCTGTAAGATTTCAGTGCTTTGCCAAAAAGGAGTTTGATGTCTTTGGCTGACAGACTTACGAAGTGGCCCAGCACTGGAAGGGATAGAGTCGGTCAAGGGTTCTGGAGATGTCAGTGGGTGTCCAACAGACCAATCAGTCTCTGCGACTCCAGGCACATGTCCGAACTCCTCAGGAATATGGTCACCAACCTTTTTAGGGGTTGGTTGTAAACTTGTGGGATCATGCCAGACACCATGCCATATGTCACCAGTAGAGCCCTGAGTAGACTCTGGTGGTTGGTTAGAAAGAGGGGTCGGGTTTATCTCTAGTGGTTGGCAAATGCGCTTCCTCAATTGCGAAAGGTGTCATCGAACATAAACGCCATTCTCCAGGCGAACAAGGTACATTCTTCTTCCAAGAGGTCCATCAATTATGCCAGGAAGCCAATGAGGCAAAACTCTGTAATTCCGAAACCATACAAGATCACCAGCACGGAATCCAGGACGGCCTGGTGGAGGAGGTGTTGGTGACTATTCCTGTGGACGGACTAAATCCAGTTTGGTGCGGAGATGCCAAACATAAGAAAAGCGGGGGACAGCCAAGTAGTAGTGTGTTTTGCGTTTCGGTACATGGTCAAGAAGTCCAGCAGCTTCTCCTCTGACAGTCCGATCTGGTCCAGAGTGGACAGTAAGTGCTTCTTAAATGTCTGCACAAACCGTTCTGCCAGCCTATGCATCAAGGGGTTAAGGGTCACAGGGATTCTGCATAAACACTACATTTTTGCTGGTCACCATGAAACCAGTTTATGATGATGCTGTAAAATTGTAAAAAAAAAAGGATTTTTAATTTCCATTTTTATTTGTGACAAAAAATTACAACTTCAAAAAACTCGCCATGCCTCTTACCAAATACCTTGGACTGTCTACTTTCCATAAACGGGCCACTTGGGAAGGGGGAGGGGGTATTTGTACTGTCCTGTCATTTCATTAAGGCCGCGTACACACGGGCGGACTGTTCGCCCAACTTTGTCCGCTGAACAGTGTTTGGGCGGACAGTCCGCTCGTGTGTGGGCTTTCAGCGGACAGTTTCAGCGGACAGTTTGACGGACAAGGTTTTTCGGAATTTCCGAAAAACTGTCCGCTGAAACCTTGTTTCAGCGAACAGTCCGCTCGTGTGTAGGCTTGTTCGTCAAACAAAGTTGCGCGCATGCTCAGAAAGGATTTTCACGCCGAAAGTTATAATGCAGTGTATAGGACGTCGTATTTTTCGTCCCGTCGTACGTGCCGTTCACGTCATCGCGCACGGTTTCAGCAAACTGTTCGTCCGTCGTGTGTGGCCATGTCCGTCCATGCTAAGTTTGAGCGGACTGTTTGCCGAAACTGTTTGACGGACAAAGTTGGGCGAACAGTCCCCGCGTGTGTACGCGGCCTAAGACCCCTTTCACACCAGGGCGTTTTGCAGGTGCTATAGCGTTAGAAATAGCGCCTGCAAAACGCCCTAAAGAAGCTGCACCATTGTGTGTAGTGTGAAAGCCCCGAGGGCTTTCACACTACAGCGGTGCTCTGGCAGGACGTCAGAAAAAAGTCCTGCCAGCAGCTTCTTTGGAGCGGTGAAGGAGCGGTGTGTTTACCGCTCCTCCACAGCTGCTGCCCATTGAAATCAATGGGGCAGCGCTGTAATGCCGCCGGCAAAACGCCGCTATTGCCGGCGGTTTTAACCCTTTCGCGGCCGCTAGCGGGGGGTAAAAGCGCCCGCTAGTGGCCGAAATGCCGCTAAAAATAGCGGCGTTTTACCGCCGACGCAAGGTGCGGTGTGGTGTGAAAGGGGTCTAAATGAAATGCCAGAAATAAGCTGTCAATAATGAATAAAACAGAGAAGTGTAGCGCTACTAAATAGAAATTACACCAAGGTGAGTAAAAAATTCATTCTTTATCCATACGCAATGATTAACCACTTCAGCCCCGGAAGATTTTACTCCCTTCCTGATCAGAGCACTTTTTACAATTTGGTACTGCGTCGCTTAAACTGGTAATTGCGCGGCCATGCAATGCTGTACCTAAATGAAATTTGCATCCTTTTTTACCCACAAATAGAGGTTTCTTTTGGTGGTATTTGATCACCTCTGCGGTTTTATTTAAAAAACCAGCAACAAGTTTGAAAAAAAAAACAACAATATTTTTAACTTTTTGCTATAATAAATATCCCCAAAAATGTTTTTAAAAAACAAATTTATTCATCGGTTTAGGCCAATATATATTCTTCTACATATTCTTGGTAAAAAAAATTTTTTACAAAAAATCGCAATATGCGTATTAGTTTGGGCAAAAGTTATAGTGTCTGCAAACTATGGGAAAGATTTATGGCATTTTTATTATTATTTTTACTAGTAATGGCTGTGATTTTTATCGGGAGTGTGACATTGCGGCGGACAGATCGGACACTTTTGACACATTTTGGGGACCACTGACATTTATACAGAGATCAGTGCTATAAAAATGCACTAATTACTGTGTAAATGTCACTGGTAGGGAAGGGGTTAACACTACAGGGGGGATCAAGGTGTTAAATGTGTGTTCCCTCAGTGTGTTCTAACTGTATGGGGATAGGACTGAGTGAGAGAGGAGACATTCTATTTACTAGGAACAGATGACATGTCTCCTCTCCCATGACAGCATCCCCATGCTGGCGCTCGCTCACACGATCACACATGGCCAGTGGCGATTGTGCTCACTGGCTATGCGCATCGGGTCCCCCACCTTGCAGTGGTGTGCACGTGCCTCCGGCAGCTCTTAAAGGGCAGAAGTACCCATATCGGATTTTGCGCACCTGTGCCAATTTGCCAACGTATATTGGCATGAGCCAGTTAGCAAATAGTTAATGAGATCAAAATGTGACCCAGAGAGAGATCCACCACCTCCTACAGTGAAACACAAAGCCTCTTACCAGATGGAATTGACCCCTATTACAGGTGGTCAAAACAGGTAGACAATAGCCCCAGGTACTTAGAAGATCTGATCAATTAATCGGCAGGCTTGGCTAAACATCTTCCCAACTGACTCTTCCAAAAATATATCTCAAGGGAAGAAGTACACTCATAGTGTTGTAAGTTGATAAGCAAGAACATCAGGATTGATTGATTTTCAAATATATATATACCATAGGTTGTAGACTTTATAATTTTCCTACAGACTAAATAATATACACTGAGTTGGGTTATTTATTACCAAAGGAATGTAGCAGAACACATTTTGGCCTAAATTTATGAAGAAATATTATTTATTTGCAAAATGTTTTAACAGAAATTAAGAAAAACACTTTTTTTTCACAATTCTCAGGCTTTATTTATGTAGCAAAAACAAACAAAGCAAAAAAAAAAAAAAAAAACGTGGTGAAATAACACCAAAAGAAAGCTCAATATGTCTCAAAAATGGGTAAAAATGTAATTTGCATACAGTGTTGTATGACTGATTAATTGTCATTCAAAGTGACGATGCTGGAAGCTGATTGGCCTGTGCAGGAAGGGGGTTAGAGTATTTGGTATAGTTAAATAGTTATATTTTGTGGGTAAAGGACTGTGGTATATGTGAGAGTATGGGGGGGAATAGGCTCAGATTTTATTTAACTATATCCCTTTAAGCCCTTTCCACATCGTAATATGGCCACACCTACAATTTGGCACAGCGAGCTGCGCGCTCCACTTTATTTCTTCAGAACGCTTGCTTTGGGTTGGGTGTAGAAAAAAAGGACCGCCTCAGATACCAGATGTGCAAAGTACTTTTCCACAGTTGACTACCATCCATAACACTCTAGCCCCACTTTTCCCAATGCCACACCTTTGGGCTATCCTTAGCTTAGTGTTATCAGGGTCTCTGTGTTTGTTATAGGAGACTATCCGTAAGGTGTTATCTTAACGCTTTGCATTCTTTGTCAAACCATTTATTGGATTATTTGTTGGATGGTTTCTTGTATTAGACTTTTCTCAGCTGGGCTGTGTTTGCAATGGTGTGTAATATTTTGTGGCAATCCTTTGCTGCCTGGTTCACACCTCGTAGGCTTACCTTATAGGCATTGTTTTTCACCTGGTTCTGTCTGCCAGCTCTGTGTTTATTTGCTGGATTTTTTGGTTGGTATGTTCTTCCTTGGAAGAAGGGAGGACAGTATTACCTTAGAGCAGGCATGTCCAAAGTCTGGCCCGCGGGCCAATCGCGGCCCGCCGTCCGGTTTTGAACGGCCCGCCTGGTGTGCTGCGGGATCAGGGCTGTCAGATGAGCCCAATCCCTGGCACTGTGAGAAGCTCCGTGGGCTTCAAAAGTGAAAGTAAAGTGCAGAGGAGTGTGCTGTGCTCTCTGCTTCCCCCTACAGTGCAGTACCCGGCTGAATGAGGAAGCTGGAAAGGTACTGTACTGTGCTACAAGCTACATTCATTTTAAAAAGGCTTTATTTATGTGTTTGTATGTGTGTGTGTGTGTGTGCATGTGTGTCTGTATGTGTGTGTGTGTGTGTGTGCATGTATGTCTGTATGTATGTGTGTGCATGTATGTCTGTGTGTGTGTGCATGTATGTCTGTTTCTGTGTGTGTGCATGTGTGTATGTATGTGTGTGTGCATGCATGTATGTCTGTATGTATGTGTGTGCGCATGTGTGTGCATGTATGTCTGTATGTGTGTGTGCATGTATGTCTGTATGTATGTGTGTGTATGTCTGTATGTGCGTGTGTGTATGTCTGTATGTGCGTGTATGTCTGTATGTGTGTGCTTGTGTGTCTGTATGTGTGTATGTATGTGTGCATATGTGTCTGTATGTATGTGTGTGCATGTGTATCTGTGCATGTATGTGTGTGTATGTCTGTATGTGTGTGCATGTGCATGTATGTCTGTATGTGTGTGCGTGCATGTATGTGCGTGTATGTCTGTATGTATGTGTGTGCACGCATGCGTCTGTATGTATGTCTGTATGTATGTGTGTGCATGTGTCTGTATGTATGTGTATGCATGTATATGTATGCATGCTTCTGTATGTATGTCTGTATGTATGTGCGTGCATGTGTCTGTATATGTGTGTGTGCATATGTCAGTATGTGTATGCATGTGTCTGTATGTATGTGTATGCTTGTGCCTGTATGTGTGTGTATGCATGTGTCTGTATGTGTGTATGTGTATGCATGTGTGTGTATGTGTCTGTGTGTTACTTTTAATTCAGACACCCCCCCCCCCCCCCATTCTTGTACCATCAGAACTGCTTTTGTGGGGCTTGTGGGTGTGATAGCAGCCAGGACTGCTGCTCCTCTGAAAAGCAATCCATACACAGATCGCTTTTCAGAGGCATTTGAAAGGTGGTAAAGAGGCATTATGTTGCCTCCATACCACGTGTTTTAAGCCCGTAAATGCAGCATCACTATACCACAGCTGTACAATCCACACAGTTGCGGGGTAGTTGCAGTGCAGGCCCATTCATCCTGGGTATACCTCCAGCTGCAGCCACAGCATGCATACACCCCCAGCTGCTCCCTCTGCAGCTAAAGGGGGAGAAGTTGGGGGTGGTAAAAACAGCTTAACCATGTGGTTTTACTGCCCCTCCAACAAGCCCTTGGTTCACATCTGCGTGACTGTATGCTGCGTGTAGGGCAGCCCATTCATTTCAATGGGTTTCCCTACCCACAAAAATGCAGGAAAAGAAGTCCCAGAGCTTTTTTTTTTTTTTTTTAAATTGCGCTGCACCAAAAGCACCCCACGTTTCCAATGTGTGAGATGATTAAGAATTAACGGTACCCCTAAAGTGCAGAACATTCGTCTGTGTGTCGGGAACGAGCGCGGCAAAGACAAGAGAATTCTTGTTAGGCCGTGTATTAGTGCTCAAACGACCGAATTTTAATGGTTCAAAGAA
The DNA here is from genome assembly GCF_037356315.1 of Lithobates pipiens. NCBI lineage: Eukaryota > Metazoa > Chordata > Amphibia > Anura > Ranidae > Lithobates > Lithobates pipiens. The sequence goes on along the minus strand of NW_027507748.1, from coordinate 554,339,859 downwards.
TGTCAGGCAAAATGGTCGGCCCTCGCGCATGTTCACTTCATCAAATCTGGCCCTCTTTGAAAAAAGTTTGGACACCCCTGCCTTAGAGTGTGGAAATTATTGTTGTGCAGTCTCTGTTAGTTGTAATAGTGTGTTCACAATAACTTCCTGTTGTCCCTGGATGTTGTTTGTGCCTTTGTGTATGATGATATGTTTGGAATTAATGAAATATGGATCATTGATTACTCCTGTTGCCTGTTCAATTGTGGAACTGTGAATTTTGGTGACTCTGGTTCCTTGGAAGAGCCGTTTAGTATTATAGTATTTCCCATTTGAATCTATTATTAAAACAATTTTAGGAGTTTGTTGCCTGTTCTTGTGGTTTGATTGTTTGTGGTTTCCGGATAATTGGAGTTTTCTTGGCTATTGCTGGTCTTTGTCTTGTTAATTTTTGGGAGTTGATTAGTCTCACCAGTCGGTTTGTTGCTGGGCACGTTGTACAAACCAACCACTTCCCTGATTTTTCAGCTTCATTTTTGATTTTAGTGTCAATACCTTTTCCCTCAGTTGAGCGTTTTCTTGTACTGGGCACATTGTAGATTGAATTTCTTCTAGGACAGACTTGTGTTCAGATTTGTGTGTGTTCGGCTCTTCACTGAGTTTGTCATTTCCTTTTTTTTACCAAACGTTGAAGCTGTTCTTTGAATTGCACAAAGTCTCTCTCTTGTTGAGATAAAGTCTCTAAGGACGTTGGGTGAGGGTAGATCACGCATATCTCTGTTGGTATCTCTTTCTCATAATTTTTAATTGGAGTTTTTTAGATGTTTGTAGACATTGGCCTGATCTTTCATTTGGAGGAAGACCCGATTGAACTCCTCAAATTTTTTTTCTCTGTGCCTTGTGCCATGATGGTGCCACTGTGGCATATGTTCAGGGTGAGTACCGCACAATTATTTTTCTCATCCCAGACCTTGATCTGCCGGCCAATGCAGATACTTCCCTTTGTAAAATGTTTGTAGTATTTTCAGAAAGCCAAGCGTCAGTTTTTTCAGTGTGGAATAGCAGATCAGTTTTCTTTTTGTCATGTTCAGTACTGGAGAAAATCAGCAAACGGAGTCTCTGACTTTGTTTAAAGGGGAGTTCCACCCACAAAGTCAGCAGCTACAAAAGGTGTAGCTGCTGACTTGCAATAATCAGACACTTAACAGTCCCACGGTCCAGCGAAGCCCCACTCCTCTCTCCCTCCTCTCCATGGCGCTGGCATTCTACCTGTGGGTGCCCGACTGGGGCTTCACAGACGGGCATGCACTGTGCATGTGCAAGCCGCACTGTGAATGGCCAGGCAATCTTCTGGGACCTGTGATGTGTCCCAGAAGATTGTGCGGAGGGGGGGGGAGGTGATCTTTCTTCCGGGGCCACGGCACCAGGAGAGGAAGTGGGAGCTGGGTGCCTCTAAAAACAGAGTACCCACTCCCCCCCCCCCCCAAAAAAAAAATTACATGCCAAATGGGGTATGTCAGGTTGTCACCAACACTTAAAGCGGAAGTTCCATTTTTGGGTGGAACACCGCTTTTAGTTGTTCTTTTTTTCATGGCTTTCCTTGTTTTATTGCTTCTTTCTCCCTCTGAGTAAACAATCTCCAAGACATCAGACCCCCTTATGGCTTTGGCTTGTGTACTGGAGTCTGTGTTTGGGGTATTTGCTTTGTTCTTTTCCATTTTTTGGTGCAGAAATTTGCTAAAAAATTATTTTCTATATACAGTAAAACAGGGCTCGACAAACCCCAGGCGCCAGGTCGCCAATGCAACCAGAAATCGCAACCTGGCGCCTAAGCTGCCACCAGCCCACTCACTATCGATGCCCCAGACTGCCATCCTCCTCCCTCTTCCACACTCAGCGGCGCCGTGCTAAGTGTGTGAAACTGACAAGCAAGGGAGAGAGGAGGATCTGTCAGATTTCAGCCTGATGTCAGGGTGGGCGGGACCCAGCAGCTATCAAACACCAGCCAATGGGATCTGGGCGAGCTGCTACGTGTATGTGGCCCGCCCCTTTTCTTAAGCAGCCCAATCGTTGGCTGGTGTTTGATAGCTGCCGAGTCCCGTCCACCCCGACATTAAGCTCAATTCTGACAGCTCCTCTGTTACATTTCAGTAACAGAGTGTTCCGTGTGAAACCTGCCAGTGCCATCTGCCAGTGCCAACCAGTGCCACCGCCAATCAGTGCCACCTGCCACCGCCAATCAATGCCAGTGTCACCACCAATCAGTGCCACCTGCTAGTGCCAACCAGTGCCACCAATCAGTGCCACCTGCAACCAGTGCCACCTGCCAATCAGTGCCACCTACCAGTGCCACCTGCCAACCAGTGCCACTGCCACCTGCCAACCAGTGCCACTGCCAATCAGTGCCACCTGCCAGTGCCACCTGCCAGTGCCAAGTGTCACCATCAATCAGTGCCACCTGCCAGTGCCATCTGCCACCGCCAATCAGTGCCACCTGCCACCGCCAATCAGTGCCACTGCCAACCAGTGCCACCTGCCACCGCTAATCAGTGCCACCTGCCACCATCTACCAGTGCCACCTGCCACCGCTAATCAGTGCCACCTGCCACCACCTACCAGTGCCACCTGCCACCGCCAATCAGTGCCACCTGCCAGTACCACCGTCAATCAGTGCCAACTAGTGCCTCCGCCAACCAGTGACACCGCCAATCAGTGCCATCTGCCAGTGACAACTAGTGCCACCGCCAACCAGGGCCACCTGCCACTTCCAAACCAGTGCCACCTGCCAATCAGTGCCACCGCCAGTGCCAATAGATCCACCTACCAGTTCCAAACCAGTGTCACCTGCCAATGCCAACCAGTGTCACCTGCCAATGCCATCTGGCAGTTCCATGTGCCTGCCAGTGCCACCTGCCAGCGCCAGCCAGTGCCACCTGCCGCCGCTAATCAGTGCCACCGCCAATCAGTGCCACCTGCCAGTGCCAACCAGTGCCATCTGCCACCACCAGTGCCACCTGCCACCACCAATCAGTGCCACCTGCCAGTGCCACCGCCAATCAGTGCCAACTAGTGCCTCTGCCAACCAGTGCCACCGCCAATCAGTGCCTTCTGCCAGTGACAACTAGTGCCACCGCCAACCAGGGCCACCTGCCACTTCCAAAACAGTGCCACCTGCCAGTGCCAATAGTGCCACCTGCCAGTTCCAAACCAGTGTCACCTGCCAGTGCCATCTGGCAGTTCCACATGCCTGCCAGTGGCAACCAGTGCCACCTGCCAGTGCCAGCCAGTTCCATCTGTTGCCAGCCTTACCCTTTCTGGTCAGCCCATAACCCTGATGTAACAGCATTTCATTGGAGTTATTGACTGGGTGCTCCATTGTGAGTTAGGGATAGGGGTGAAAATGAGTGGCCTTACCCCGGGAGCTGACAATCCATACCACTCTAAAAAAAAAAAACTGGCTCCTAACTTTTTTAACTAGCTCCTAAATTCAGCAAATTTGTCAACCCCTGCAGTAAAACCTTGGATTGCACGCATAATTAGTTCCCGGAAATGTGCTTGTAATCCAAAGCACTTGTATATCAAATCAAATTTTCCCATTAGAATTAATGGAAACTCAGATGATTCGTTCCACAACCATTTACTGTATTCAAGTTCTTCAGTCTATATTCCATATAAAAAGATTATAGCAATGTGACTTCAAGGCAACTTCAGGGAATGCCTGGGTAATCTTCCTGTAATGTCGGATCCAAATCACATCAATTAAGATGAGAATCCAACTTAGGGCTCATGTACGCTGCAGCGCCAAAAAAAACCCCAAAAAACTGCTTTTACAGGCATTTGAGCTTTTATTTCAGCTTGAAGAAGCTTGGGTTTTTTTTGTGTTCACTTTTTTTTTTTTTTATTTAGCTCCTTTGAGCTTTTTTGAGCATAAGCGTTTCTTTTTCACAAACCCCCCTTAAAGTCTATGGGCACAAGTCGGATAGAAGTCACCCTGAAGTAGTACAGGAAACTTTTCTAAAGTGAGAGCAACTTCAGTAGTTCTAATTAAGACAGCTCATTGACTGAAATGGGATGTGACTCTGCTCATATTGCAAGACCTCGCTCGTTTATTAAGTTAGAATATATTAAAAAATGTTGCTCCTCTTGTAAAACACTCGTAGACCAAGTTACTCGCAAACCAAGGTTTTACTGTATTCATCTGTTTGCTGTTGGTGTTTCAGCAGGATGGTTCTACCTTGTGTTACTGTTTGTGTCAGGTCACCTGAGACCAGGTGACAGATGCACTCCGTAGGAGTCGGAAGTGCACCGCTAGGTAGTGAACCTTAGGACTGACTGCTGCAGATTGTTCCCAGGGAGATTCAGGACACAGGTCTACAGGATCACTAACACAGATCCCAATGGGAGCTGGAGCATAGATTCCCCAGGGCGCGGAGTCTAAGAGCCAGCGGGTGTTCGCCAGAGCCTCCAGTGGTGAGGATGGACTTCACTGCAGTCTGGCTCTAATTCGCAACACCCAGGGTCTCACAGCTCACACTCACAGTAGACTACAGGAGAAGGAAGCAGCAGGCTGGAACAACAAGGATAGTAAGGGGATACGGCAGAGGTCAGAGAAATTAGTAGACAGGAACAACAGAGTACACACCAAAGGTTCAGGGTCGCAGGCAGGGATAGTTGGAGACATGCAAAAGGTCAAGGTCGCAAGCAGACAGGAATCACACCAAGGCCAGTAACAGAGCCAAACAGAGCACACAGAAAGCCAACCACACAATAGGTGATCAGCACTTTTGGCTTGCAGTGCACAGGTAAATATAGGGATCCCTGATAGGGCCTGGGGTGGAGCCATAATTAGAGGAGAGGTTATAAAAACCACCAGGTGGAAGTGGCTGGTCTCTTAGTCAGAACACATGAGGGGAGGTAAGCAACCAGAGGAAGATCACTGCATAACCATGACAGTTTGCTTGAATCCTTCAGCCTTTGATGCTTGTCTGCTGGCTGGTCCTGTCATTTTTGCATTTTTTATCTTTATTCTCCTGTTTTTTTTGTTGAATTATTTCTTCTTCGTCTCTGTTTTGCGGTTTTGTCTTTCAATTTTGCTCATTGCAAGGTATAAAGTGATGAAGTTTCAGGAGCTCATGCTTGCTGCTGCTCCTCTCAGTTGTAGGAAATGATCTCTCTCTGGCCTCTTTCACATGGTGCGGATCCGTGATGATCCTCCCCGTGAACATCCGCTTGCTCATCGGGGATCGCTCCGTCAATCCCTGCTGAGCAGGAAGATGACAGGTCTGTCTCTTCACACTGTGCAGGGATAGACCTGTCAGAGCGCCGCTCTCCGCTAAGGGAGATCGGATGACGATGGACTGCAGTGTCTGTCGTCACCCGATCCGATGACGGATGGAAAAGTAGGTTTTTCCTACATCACACTTTTTCGGATCGGAGCGGGTCAGATGTCAGCGGGCATGACACTGCTGACATCCGACGCTCCATAGAGGCCTATGGAGCATCCGTTCATGTCCGCCTAAAAAACTGACAGGCGGACCTGAACGGATCGTTAGTGTGAAAGAGGCCTCTCTCTTTCCCAGCCCCCCCCCCCCCACCCCGTGCTCTTCCTCTCTTTATCTTCCCCTCCCTCCGCTCTCTTTATTTCTCTCTTCCCCTCCCTCTGCACCGTTTTCTCTTTCCCTTCCCCTCTCTCTGCTCTCTTCCTCTTTCCCTTCCCCTCTCTCTGCTCTCTTCCTCTTTCTCTTCCCCTCTCTCTGCTCTCTTCCTCTTTCTCTTCCCCTCTCTCTGCTCTCTTCCTCCTCCACCCTTTTCTCTCTCTCTCTCTCTTTCTTCTTCCCCACCCTCTGTTCTCACTTTCACCCCTGCTCTCTCTTTTCTTACCCTGACACTTGCTGGTGATTAAGCTGGCACTGAAACTTGCTGGGGGTTGCTGCATCTACACCATTGAAGGGAGTTATTTCACTCCCACAGTCTCTTCAGTGTACCCCAGGCCCTAGTTTGCCTAAACCCTTTTAACCACATGCTGACCACCTCACACCGATTTACGTCAGCAGAATGGCACGGGCAGGCAAACCAATCAATATATGCTTATTGCGTTTTTTTTTTTTTGTTTTTTTTACCAAAAATATGTAGAAGAATACATATTGGCCTAAACTGTGGAAGAAATTATTATTTTTTTATATATTTTTGGGGGGATATTTATTATAGCAAAAAGTTAAAAATGAGTGCTTTTTTTTCAAGATTGTCGCTTTTTTTTATAGTGCAAAAAATAAAAACCGCAGAGGTGATCAAATACCACTAAAAGAAAGCTCTATTTGTGGGGAAAAAAGGACATCAATTTTGTTTGGGTTCAACATCACACGACCGCGCAATTGTCAGTTAAAGCGACGCAGTGCCGAATCGCAAAAAATGCTCTGGTCAGGAAGGGGGTAAATCTTCCGGGGCTGAAGTGGTTAAAGCATTCAGTGCACTGTGCCATACATTTAATGCTGCCTCATTCTCTACTATGCAAGTTATCTCAGACTATTTGACCACACTCTTTTAACCCACATCCAAAATTCAGCACAATGGATTTTCTTTTTCTCAACACATGGGGATCAACCTATGATCTTGCACACAGTCACGCTGCTTTCAGAAAACGCCCTCCCTTCATTTTGTAGACATTATTTCCCACTTCCTGTTGTCTTTTGGACAGCACCTGAAAGGGAAATCTCCCCAAAGGGACAAGGCAGCAAAAAAGTGACAGTGGGTTACTCCTTCTTTACTCTATCCAATACACAACAAAAAGTGAATCAAAAAAAGTAGATAAAAAAATTTAATTTATCCTAATTTATCTCCCCAACCCCCCTCCCCCAAAAAAACCCCCATCTAAATCACAAGGAACTATGCCATGCCTTTCAACCTTCTGGCACCTTTCAGTTCGTACTAAGAGAACACATTCCTGTCATGCCCCTAGTTAGACCATGAAGAATTAATAAACAAAAATACGATTGGCTTAGGTCACATTGAATTTTTATCACTACTACGGTATTTTTTCGTTTATAGTGGCTTTTCAAAATAACAGCTCAAATAGTTTAGAGGTTGACTAAAGTTAAAAAGAAGATCCAGAAAAGAATTAAAAGTCAGCAGCTACAAATACTGTAGCTGCTAACTTTTACTATTAGGACGCTTACCTGTCCACGAATCCAGCAGAGTCTTCACTTGAACCGATTTTTCAATCAGCTCTTGGGTGCTGCCGCCGCCATCTTGGGTAAGGGAAACCGACAGTGAATTTGGTTCTCTACTGCACATGTGCGATGCGCGCTGCACTTTGTGAATGGCCTGGCGGTGGGGGAAGGAGGGGTGGGCAAACTTCCGGATGACTTCACTGTGGCAAAGTTCGCAGAAAGTGAGTGGGTACCTGTCAAAACCAGGTACTCGCTCCCCCCCATGTGCCAAATGTGGAAACAGAGGGAGGGGAAGGAGGCAGATAAGCGGAGCTTCTCCTTTTGGGTGTAGCTCCGCTTTAAGTCTAATCACTTTACGTCATTGTTTTCTGCTTTCATTATACTCTGCTGAACATATTTACCTAAACAGTCTAGAGTATATGCTTTCCTAGTCAATACTGCAATATATATACAGAATACATGTAGCAGAGGTTCACACAAAAATGGAACCTCCAGTTTTCGGAACCCTCTCCACCTCCAGTGACACATTTGGCACCTTTCAGGGGGGAGCGGGGTGCAGATACCTGTATAATACAGGTATTTGCACCTAAATCTGGGCATAGACTCTGGCGGGGGTCTACGCCTCTTCCTGACCCCCCCCTCCCCCGCTGTCTGCTGGGAAACACTGATCCCAGAGACAGCAGGGACCATCTGGATTGCACAGCGCGACTCGCGCATGTGCAGTAGGGAACCTGGAAGTTAAACCGCAAGGCTTCATTTCCTGATTCCCTTACCGAAGATGGCGTTGACAGCACTCGAGAGCCAAGCAACAGATCGGCTTTGGGTGCTGACATCGTAGGCGCCCTGGACAGGTACGTGTCTATATTTTAAAAGTCAGCAGCTGCAGTGTTTGTAGCTGCTGACTTTTTAAAAAAAAAATTTGCCGTCCCTCATACATGCTGTTATTCTTGGTTTACTTGTTATGCCTGTTACGTTATGACAATTGCATAACAAGTTTCACCACTTTATTTCAGTAAATCAGTTTTGCTCTTATCTTTCAGACATACTGGAGAAGTGTGCACAGACGCTGACAGCCACTGCAGACAAGTACATTAAGGTAATGAAACTTTTTTCTTTTTATACCTCATAATACTTTAGGGAGGGGCTGCTGATAGGGCAATATAACTGGCCCTGTTGTACCGGGCTCACCCTCATCAGCTACACAGGGGGGCCCAGGCAGCATTACAGTTCATCACTGCATTTTAAAAATAAAAGTTCTGATGCCTTCCTGGTAGGGATGGGGCTGCACTGGTCTGGCTGAAGGCCGGGTCCTGAAAGAAGCCCATGGTGTATGTGCCACTGGAGTGTTAGTCCAGGGGTGCCGTAATCTCGCTGTGAGTGAGGGTCAAATTGAGTTATGGCACCAAGGTCACTGCACCATCACCCTTTTTTCCCACATCTGCCTCTAGGGTCGAGCCTTTTGGCTCCGTTTTTTATTCCTGGCAGAAAGGCTGGTCATTGTATCACACAATGGCACCTATTGCACTACTCCACTATCCCCCCCCCCCCCCCTACTTTTATTTGTGTGTTTGTCGTGTTTGTCACTTTTAGTTTTTCTTTGTTGAATGGTGTACACATTTTGTCATGTTTGATGAGTAGGGTGAAGGTCCTCGGGCCTCCCCTGAAAGTCTTGGGAGGGGGTGGCCATGGCCTTCTAGCCAGGGGTCAAGTCCTGGGAAAAAAAGTGTGGGAACTCCCACCCAAGATCCATTCCCCCACCAAAAAAAAAAAAAAAAAAAAAAAAAAAGGTACGCTCATATGCATATATACTTCACAGAAAATACAGTACAACATTTATTGTAAAGTGCCAGTTTACAAAAACAAAATAACGTGTCAAACAAAACAATCAACACAATGGGTGATGATCTTTCCCTCGCAGGGAATTTCTACCACAAATACACCCTGTTCCAAATTCTGTTACACAGCCCATTAGAAAATATCCCACAAACAGGAATAAGTATTGGCAGAGTATTGAAGAGTATTGGCAGGGTATTGCAGAGTATTGATAGGGTATGTATTGAAGAGTATTGGCAGAGTATTGCAGAGCATTGGCAGGGTATGTATTGGCAGGGTATTGCAGAGTATTGATAGGGTATTGCAGAGTATTGCCAGGGTATTGCAGAGTATTGATAGGGTATGTATTGTAGAGTATTGATAGGGTATTGCAGAGTATTGGCAGGGTATTGCAGAGTATTGGCAGGGTATGTATTGATAGGGTATTGCAGAGTATTGGCAGGGTATTGCAGAGTATTGGCAGGGTATTGCAGAGTATTGATAGGTTATTGCAGAGTATTGGCAGGGTATTGTAGAGTATTGGCAGGGTATTGTAGAGTATTGGCAGGGTATGTATTGGCAGGGTATGTATTGGCAGGGTATGTATTGGCAGGGTATGTATTGGCAGGGTATTGCAGAGTATTGGCAGGGTATGTATTGGCAGGGTATTGATAGGGTGTGTATTGTAGAGTATTGATAGGGTATTGCATAGTATTGGCAGGGTATTGCAGACTATTGGCAGGGTATTGCAGACTATTGGCAGGGTATTGCAGAGTATTGGCAGGGTATGTATTGCAGAGTATTGGCAGGGTATGTATTGCAGAGTATTGGCAGGGTATGTATTGCAGAGTATTGGCAGGGTATTGCAGAGTATTGATAGGGTATTTATTGCAGAGTATTGGCAGGGTATTGCAGAGTATTGATAGGGTATGTATTGCAGAGTATTGGCAGGGTATTGCAGAGTATTGGCAGGGTATTGCAGATTATTGATAGGGTATGTATTGCAGAGTATTGGCAGGGTATTGCAGAGTATTGGCGGGGTATGTATTGCAGAGTATTGCAGAGTATTGGCAGGATATTGAAGAGTATTGGAAGAATATTGAAGAGTATTGATAGGGTATTGCAGGGTGTGTATTGGCAGAGTATTGGCAGAGTATTGGCAGAGTATTGGCAGAGTATTGGCAGGGTATTGGCAGAGTATTGGCAGGGTATTGGCAGAGTATTGGCAGGGTATTGGCAGAGTATTGCAGAGTATTGATAGGGTATTGCAGGGTGTGTATTGGCAGAGTATTGGCAGGGTATTGCAGAGTATTGGCAGGGTATTGCAGAGTATTGGCAGGGTATTGCAGAGTATTGGCAGGGTATTGCAGAGTATGTATTGCAGAGTATTGGCAGAGTATTGCAGAGTATTGGCAGGGTATTTATTGGCAGAGTATTGGCAGGGTATTGCAGAGTATTGGCACAGTATTGCAGAGTATTGATAGGGTATTGCAGAGTATTGATAGGGTATTGCAGAGTATTGGCAGGGTGTTGCAGAGTATTGGCAGGGTATGTATTGCAGAGTATTGGCAGGATATTGAAGAGTATTGGCAGGATATTGAAGAGTATTGGCAGACTATTGAAGAGTATTGGCAGACTATTGAAGAGTATTGGCAGGGTATTGCAGAGTATTGGCAGGGTATTGCAGAGTATTGGCAGGGTATGTATTGGCAGGGTATTGCAGAGTATTGGCAGGGTATTGCAGAGTATTGATAGGGTACTGCAGAGTATTGGCAGGGTATTGCAGAGTATTGGCAGGGTATGTATTGCAGAGTATTGGCGGGGTATTGCAGAGTATTGATAGGGTAGTGCAGAGTATTGATAGGGTAGTGCAGAGTATTGATAGGGTAGTGCAGAGTATTGATAGGGTAGTGCAGAGTATTGATAGGGTAGTGCAGAGTATTGGCAGGGTATTGCAGAGTATTGATACTGATAGGGTATTGCAGAGTATTGATGAGTATTGGCAGGGTATTGCAGAGTATTGATGAGTATTGGCGGGGTATGAATTGCAGAGTATTGGCGGGGTATTGCAGAGTATTGGCGGGGTATTGCAGAGTATTGGCGGGGTATTGCAGAGTATTGGCAGGGTATTGCAGAGTATTGGCAGGGTATTGCAGAGTATTGGCAGGGTATTGCAGAGTATTGGCAGGGTATTGCAGAGTATTGATACTGATAGGGTATTGCAGAGTATTGGCAGGGTATTGCAGAGTATTGATGAGTATTGGCAGGGTATTGCAGAGTATGGATGAGTATTGGCAGGGTATTGCAGAGTATGGATGAGTATTGGCAATTTGGCAGGGTATTGCAGAATGCAACTTACTTACACACTAGTGACTGACCTCCTGGTATTTATTCTCTTCCCTTCTGTTCTGGGGGGAGAAGAAGTAAACTTGAAAAGTGAAGCGGCTGTGGCAACAGGAGGCACTGGGTAGAGGGGAGCGGGAGGACAGTCCGGCGCGCAGCTTGTGTCACACTGACTGACGGTCTCGCGCCAGTGCGTGCCCACGTGCACGGCCGAAGTCATGTGACCGGTTGCTAGATGCGGAGCGGCCCCTGCCTAGCAACCAGTCACTCGGCGGCTGAGGAGCGGCGCGGACTACGCGCTGTATAGCCTCAGCCCGGCTCAGACAGCTAATGGGAACGGCGTTCCCGCTGTGGAAATAGTACGGGAACGCCGTTCCCATGCGTTCCCGCAGCACTCGAGCCCTGCTTCTAGCTTAGTTTGCTCTCTCTCATGGGGTCTCCCTTCGGGGGAGCCCCACCTAGTTCTTGAGTTGGTCTGTTTCAGCAGACCTCTAAGAGAATGCGGTTCATCTGGTTTCGGCCAGATGGACCATGTGAAGTACCCTAGTGCCCGTCTGAAGTCTAACGCCCCGGGGGATCAGGACAAGGGTCCCTTCTCTTTGGAGGACCATGTGTACACCCTGTGCGAGTTTTGCATTTCACTTTTTTAATGTGCTCTTTTTTTGCACCAGGTGGAGTCTGAGTGTGTTTACACACCACGGGTTCCCCAATCAGAACATGAGATTTCACAAATATGGCTGATAGAGAAGTTCAGAGAACAGCTACAGCCTCAGTTGGATTTCACCAAACATTGAAAATCTGCATATAACATGACATTTCTGCATGAGAAAGTAGTCCCACTTCTCCTCTCAGCCAACAAGACTGTATGTCAGTTAACTATGTGTGGAGGCTATTTATAGACTGGTTGTAGACAAGTCAATCAATAGATTGACTTGTCTACAACCAGCTTGCCCATACATGGATTGAAATTCGGCCAGTTCCTGCCAAACCAGCTGAATTTCGATCCATGTATGGCCCAATTTAGAATGAGGGAGAATTACAAAGAATATAACTCAATATGCAAAAAGAAATTAAAGGTCTCAAAAAATCGAAACTAACTGGTTGCAAAATAGAGTAGGGAAAACCCCTAAAAATCCTTCAGATATTTTATCTGTAAAAAGATCCGGTCTGAGCATGTAGACCCTTTACAAAATAATTAAGAGTTGGTGACTGGGGACCAACACAAGGCACATTTATTAAAGTGGTTGTAAAGGCTAAAGGTCTTTTACCGTATTGTATTGATACTAATGGTCTTGTAGTTTTGGCATGTTTAAAGCGGGAGTCCGCCGGGACTTTTAAAATAGTGACACTTACCTGTCCAGCGCGCCCGCGATGTCGGCACCCGAAGCCGATCTCTAGATCGTCTCTCGGGTGCTGCCGCCACCATCTTGGGTATGGGAATCAGGAAATGGAGCCTTTCGGCTTATTTCCTGGTTCCCTACTGCGCATGCGCGAGTCGCGCTGCGCAATAAGGACGGTCCCCGCTGCCTCTGGTATCTGTGTGTTTCCCAGCAGGCAGCGGGGCACTTGCGGAAAGGGGCGGGCACTTGCGGAAAGGGGCGTAATCTACGCCCCTTTCCGCAGAGAGCTATCCCGAAGTGGGTGCAAATACCTGTACTGTACAGGTATCTGCACCCCCCTCCCCCCTGAAAGGTGCCAATTGTGGCGCCGGAGGGGGGGAGGATTCCGATGAGCGGAAGGTCCACTTTAGGGTGGACCTCCGCTTTAATCTTTAGTTTCCTCTTTTTCATTACGTTTTTTGTTCTTGCTAATCTCTGCCTTGCATGTAGTCTCAACGTCCCTGGTTTTACCTTTCAATTGTGCTTATTACAAAGCATAAAGCGTTAACCTTTCAGGAATTCCTTTTTAGTGCTGCTGCTACTCCACACGCTCACTCTCTCTCCTCATTCCCCCTCTCTCTCCTCACCCCCCCCTCTCTCCCCCCTCTCCCCCTCACCCCCTCTCTCTCAACCCCCCTCTCTCTCAACCCCCCCCCTCTCTCAACCCCCCCTCTCTCCTCACTCCCCCCTCTCTCCTCACTCCCCCCTCTGCGAGCTCTCTCTCTCCTCACTCCCCCCTCTGCGAGCTCTCTCTCTCTCCTCACTCCCCCCTCTGCGAGCTCTCTCTCTCCTCACTCCCCCCTCTGCGCGCTCTCTCCCTCTCCTCACCCCCCCCTCTGCGCGCTCTCTCTCCTCACTCCCCTCTGCACGCTCTCTCTCTCCTCACTCCCCCCCTCTGCGCGCTCTCTCTCTCTCCTCACTCCCCCCCTCTGCGCACTCTCTCTCTCCTCACTCCTCCCCCTCTGCGCGCTCTCTCTCCTCACTCCTCCCCCTCTGCTCGCTCTCTCTCCTCACTCCCCCCCTCTGCTCGCTCTCTCTCACTCCCCCCCTCTGCTCGCTCTCTCTCCTTACTCCCCCCCTCTGCTCGCTCTCTCTCTCCTTACTCCCCCCCCTCTGCGCGCTCTCTCTCTCCTCACTCCCCCCCTCTGCGCGCTCTCTCTCTCCTCACTCCCCCCTCTGCGCGCTCTCTCTCTCCTCACTCCCCCCCTCTGCGCGTTCTCTCTCTCCTCACTCCCCCCTCTGCGCGCTCTCTCTCCTCACCCCCCCCCTCTGCGCGCTCTCTCTCCCCTCACTCCCCCCCTCTGCGCGCTCTCTCTCCCCTCACTCCCCCCTCTGCGCGCTCTCTCCCCCCTCACTCCCCCCCCCCCTGCGCGCTCTCTCTCTCCTCACTCCCCCCCTCTGCTCTCTCCCCTCACTCCCCCCTCTGCTCTCTCTCTCTCCTCACTCCCCCCTCTGCTCTCTCCTCACTCCCCCCTCTGCTCTCTCCTCACCCCTCTGCTCTCTCTCTCTCTCCCCCCTCTGCTCTCTCTCTCTCCCCCCTCTGCTCTCTCTCTCTCCCCCCCCCCCTGCTCTCTCTCTCTCCCCCCCTCTGCTCTCTCTCTCTCCCCCCTCTGCTCTCTCTCTCTCTCCCCCCTCTGCTCTCTCTCTCTCCCCCCTCTGCTCTCTCTCTCTCTCCCCCTCTGCTCTCTCTCTCTCTCCCCCCTCTGCTCTCTCTCCCCCCTCTGCTCTCTCTCCCCCCTCTGCTCTCTCTCTCCCCCCTCTGCTCTCTCTCTCCCCCCTCTGCTCTCTCTCTCTCTCCCCCCTCTGCTCTCTCTCTCTCTCTCCCCCCTTCTGCTCTCTCTCTCTCTCTCCCATCTGCTCTCTCTCTCTCTCGCCCCTCTGCTCTCTCTCTCTCTCCCCCCCTCTGCTCTCTCTCTCTCTCTCTCCCCCCTCTGCTCTCTCTCTCTCTCCCCCCTCTGCTCTCTCTCTCTCTCCCCCCTCTGCTCTCTCTCTCTCCCCCCTCTGCTCTCTCTCTCCCCCCTCTGCTCTCTCTCTCTCCCCCCTCTGCTCTCTCTCTCTCTCCCCCCTCTGCTCTCTCCCCCCCCCCTTCTGCTCTCTCTCTCTCTCTCCCATCTGCTCTCTCTCTCTCTCGCCCCTCTGCTCTCTCTCTCTCTCCCCCCCCCTCTGCTCTCTCTCTCCCCCCCTCTGCTCTCTGTCTCCCCCCCTCTATACTCTCTCCTCACTCCTCTATACTCTCTCTCCTCACTCCTCTATACTCTCTCTCCTCACTCCTCTATACTCTCTCTCCTCACTCCTCTATACTCTCTCTCCTCACCCCTCTATACTCTCTCTCCTCACCCCTCTATACTCTCTGTCCTCACTCAACCCTCTATACTCTCTGTCCTCACTCACCCCTCTATACTCTCTGTCCTCACTCACCCCTCTATACTCTCTGTCCTCACTCACCCCTCTATACTCTCTGTCCTCACTCACCCCTCTATACTCTCTGTCCTCACTCACCCCTCTATACTCTCTGTCCTCACTCACCCCTCTATACTCTCTGCCCTCACTCACCCCTCTATACTCTCTGCCCTCACTCACCCCTCTATACTCTCTGCCCTCACTCACCCCTCTATACTCTCTGCCCTCACTCACCCCTCTATACTCTCTGCCCTCACTCACCCCTCTATACTCTCTGCCCTCACTCACCCCTCTATACTCTCTGCCCTCACTCACCCCTCTATACTCTCTGCCCTCACTCACCCCTCTATACTCTCTGCCCTCACTCACCCCTCTATACTCTCTGCCCTCACTCACCCCTCTATACTCTCTGCCCTCACTCACCCCTCTATACTCTTTCTCCCCCCATTCCCTCTACAAAATTACTTGGAGTTGGTGACTGGGGGCAAAGACAAGGCAAATGTATTAAAGTGGTTGTAAAAGCTAAAGGTTTTTCACCGTAATGCATTCTCTGCATTAAGGTAAAAAATTTTTTTTTTTTTTGTGCAGCCCCCCCCCCCCCCAGCGGGAGCCATTTTCTCCTGCTACTGTCAACAGTGCTGCCATCAGGGCGGGACAGCCAATACACATGTACAACCAGTCCTAGGAAAGGACTGACCTTCAGGGCCCCATGAGTCTCTCCTGAGGGGTGCTTGGAGGCCCCACAACAAGTGGTCTGCATTTGGCTGTATTTGGCAGCTGGGTGCTTTAAACTGGTAGCCGGATACAGTCTGGAGTCAGACTCGAGTTGCAGAGCTGCAGAGATCCCCACGCCATGGGGGACAGATGACAAATCATCAGCCGACAGAGAGCCTGCAAAGACACACAGGAAGAAGATCTTCTTTGCAGCTATATTCAGTGTGCCTGTTGACAGCGGTAAGTCAGTGTATTGTGAAACTGAGTCCCTGTCTCTTTTTGACACAGATTACAAGCAGGCAGCAGCTTACACACAGTGCCGGTCCTCGTGAGGTGACCATCGATGGCATCATGCAGTTTGGAGTCCACAATAGTATGATTCCCAAGTCCCCATTTGGGGTGACGATTCTGAGGCCAGGTATACAATCAGGATAATCAATGATAATTTTTTGTGTGATGACAGGCCCGTGCCCATCTCATCACAAGGCCAGCCATGGAAACAAATTTTGGAGTTGAAGGGAACCAATTTACTGGTGCAATCTTTATAAGATTTCTTTGTGTACACCCAGCACAATGGTTAATGCTGGGTATAATAAGTTATGAAAATTGCACCAGTAAATGGGTTCCCTTTAAAGTAGAACACTGGGGGGAAAAAAGGCGTGTCCCATGCAGTGAAGTTATGCCCGCATTGCATGGGTTGACTGCTTGTTTTGTCCAGAGGTGAACAGAGAGCCTATACTCACCAAATTCTTTGATCCTCCTGAAAAAAGTGCACCCCACATCCAATGGTGGACTGTTCCTGCCATCCTCATATCCAGAGCTGGTCTACAGGCATGATAGCATTAGGAACAGTCCACCACACATGACCGGTAGACTGTAGGGGGGCAGGAGTGCCAGGCACATGTGACTAATATAATATTTGTATCCGGCTAATTTTCTGATTTTATCTTTCAGTGACAAGGATCCTACTGCTGATTCATCATGTGGCTTCCTTTGCTGGTAGTGTTGGGTTTGCTCCTCTTGTACAGATGGTACAGACAAAGTCTAATCCTGGACAATCTCACAGGCAAATATGTCTTCATTACTGGATGTGACACAGGATTTGGAAATATTCTGGCAAAGAACCTGGACAGACGAGGAATGAGGGTTCTGGCTGCATGTCTGGGAGAGACAGGAGCTGAAAATCTGAAAAAAGAGACCTCCAGTAGACTGCAGACTGTCATTTTAAATGTCACTGACAGTGAGAGTGTTAGCAGTGCAGCCAAATGGGTGTCTTCTATTGTAGGTGAACAAGGTCAGAGTTAACATTTCTAATATCTTTATAAGCAATATAAAATGTGTAATATGATGGGGGCAATGCATTGGCATTTCTAGTTAACATAAAGTGGATGTAAATGCGATTCATGAAATTTGAGCTGGGCACATATATTTGCAGTGTATTTTCTTATTTCTCTTTAAAGCCCTGTGTCCATTAGCTGTCTCCTGCTCCATTCTTCTGTTATCAGTCTGATAACTCCTGACAAGTTCTCCGTCATGTGATAAAAACAGCCTGAGTTTTTTGTTGGGATAGAAGCTCGAAATAGATTAGCAAAGCCCTGAACTATTCAAGAGACAGAGCTGAATGTCTCTACCTATGAGGAGAGGGGGTGTGTGCCTTTCCTCCAATCAGCCGTCTTGACTGTATGCCCAGGCTTCACTGCAGTGCTAACCAGGAAGAGAAAATCTAACATGATGGGCACTTCTAAACAGTATAAAAAGATGAAGACAGCAGATATACATGTAAAACTTATGTTGGGAGATTTGTTTCATCTCTGTGTATCATCTGAGGCTGTGCACTCCACTGGGTATATGTAAGGGTTTACATTCACTTTAAAGTTTAATCTCAGGTTAACTGTCTCTTAACTAGTTCTTTTGGGCCAAGGAGGCCCAAACAAACTATTTTCTACATTAGCAGGTGCGCCAACTGGGTACAGTATATAAAAAGTATGTAGCCTCAGCTACAAATAGTATACAGCCTTGTGCTCTGGCAGTGAGACAAGACCTTCTCATCTCACACCCACATTTTCCACATTTTGTTATGTTACAGCCTTAGGCTTCGTGCACATGAGACGCCGGTGCAAACTCTGCTGGATACATGTTTTTAAAAGCTGATTTTTACCGCGATTTAGCGGCGTTTTACCGCATTTGCTTCTAGAAGCGTTTAGTTAAGCTAACATCAGAGACCCTCCCCAAGCTCAAAAAAACTGTATTAACTATTTCAGCCATTTTGTCAGACCAGAGAGAGTAGCAGCAGCTGTGAGAGCAGCATTGTACTTGTATTTAGTGTGTCACTTGCCACATCACCTGCCACAAGTTGTGGATTGTTCACTTGCCACATCGCCTGCCACAAGTTGTGGATTGTCCACTTGCCACGTCACTTACCATGTCACCTGTCACATCACTTGCCACAAGTTGTGGATTGTCCACTTGCCACGTCACCTGCCACGTCACTTTTCACAATTTGTGGATTGTCCACTTGCCACAAGTTGTGGATTGTCCACTTGCCACGTCGCCTGCCACGTCACTTGCCACAAGTTGTGGATTGTCCACTTGCCACAAGTTGTGGATTGTCCACTTGCCACAAGTTGTGGATTGTCCACTTGCCACAAGTTGTGGATTGTCCACTTGCCACAAGTTGTGGATTGTCCACTTGCCACGTTACCTGCCACGTCACTTGCCACAAGTTGTGGATTGTCCACTTGCCACAAGTTGTGGATTGTCCACTTGCCACAAGTTGTGGATTGTCCACTTGCCACGTTACCTGCCACGTCACTTGCCACAAGTTGTGGATTGTCCACCTGCCACGTCACTTGCCACAAGTTGTGGATTGTCCACCTGCCACGTCACCTGCCACAAGTTGTGGATTGTCCACCTGCCACGTCACCTGCCACGTCACCTGGCACAAGTTGTGGATTTTCCACTTGCCACAAGTTGATTGTCCACTTGCCACGTCACCTGCCAGGTCACCTGCCACAAGTTGTGGATTGTCCACTTGCCGCGTCACCTGCCACAAGTTGTGGATTGTCCACTTGCCGCGTCACCTGCCACAACTTGTGGATTGTCCACTTGCCACGTCACCTGCCACAAGTTGTGGATTGTCCACATGCCATGTCACTTGCCACAAGTTGTGGATTGTCCACTTGCCACAAGTTGTGGATTGTCCACTTGCCACAAGTTGTGGATTGTCCACTTGCCACAAGTTGTGGATTGTCCACTTGCCACAAGTTGTGGATTGTCCACTTGCCACAAGGTGTGGATTGTCCACTTGCCACGTCACCTGCCACGTCACTTGCCACAAGTTGTGGATTGTCCACTTGCCACGTCACCTGCCACGTCACTTGCCACAAGTTGTGGATTGTCCACCTGCCACGTCACCTGCCACAAGTTGTGGATTGTCCACCTGCCACGTCACCTGCCACGTCACCTGGCACAAGTTGTGGATTTTCCACTTGCCACAAGTTGATTGTCCACTTGTCACGTCACCTGCCAGGTCACCTGCCACAAGTTGTGGATTGTCCACTTGCCACGTCACCTGCCACAAGTTGTGGATTGTCCACTTGCCGCGTCACCTGCCACAAGTTGTGGATTGTCCACTTGCCACGTCACCTGCCACAAGTTGTGGATTGTCCACATGCCATGTCACTTGCCACAAGTTGTGGATTGTCCACTTGCCACAAGTTGTGGATTGTCCACTTGCCACAAGTTGTGGATTGTCCACTTGCCACAAGTTGTGGATTGTCCACTTGCCACAAGTTGTGGATTGTCCACTTGCCACAAGGTGTGGATTGTCCACTTGCCACGTCACCTGCCACGTCACTTGCCACAAGTTGTGGATTGTCCACTTGCCACGTCACCTGCCACGTCACTTGCCACAAGTTGTGGATTGTCCACCTGCCACGTCACCTGCCACAAGTTGTGGATTGTCCACCTGCCACGTCACCTGCCACGTCACCTGGCACAAGTTGTGGATTTTCCACTTGCCACAAGTTGATTGTCCACTTGTCACGTCACCTGCCAGGTCACCTGCCACAAGTTGTGGATTGTCCACTTGCCACGTCACCTGCCACAAGTTGTGGATTGTCCACTTGCCACGTCACCTGCCACAAGTTGTGGATTGTCCACTTGCCACGTCACCTGCCACAAGTTGTGGATTGTCCACTTGCCACGTCACCTGCCACAAGTTGTGGATTGTCCACTTGCCACGTCACCTGCCACAAGTTGTGGATTGTCCACTTGCCACGTCACCTGCCACAAGTTGTGGATGGTCCACTTGCCACGTCACCTGCCACAAGTTGTGGATTGTCCACTTGCCGCGTCACCTGCCACAAGTTGTGGATTGTCCACTTGCCGCGTCACCTGCCACAAGTTGTGGATTGTCCACTTGCCACGTCACCTGCCACAAGTTGTGGATTGTCCACTTGCCACGTCACCTGCCACAAGTTGTGGATTGTCCACTTGCCACGTCACCTGCCACAAGTTGTGGATGGTCCACTTGCTACGTCACTTGCCACGTTACCTGCCACAAGTTGTGGATTGCCAATTGCCACGTCACCTGCCACGCCACCTGCCAAAAGTTGCGGATTGTCCACTTGCCACTTCACCTGCCACAAGTTGTGGATTGTCCACTTGCCACCTGCCATGTCGCTTGCTACAAGTTGTGGATTGTCCACTTGCCACATCACCTGCCACAAGTTGTGGATTGTCCTCTTGCCACGTCACCTGCCACAAGTTGTGGATTGTCCTCTTGCCACGTCACCTGCCACAAGTTGTGGATTGTCCACTTGCCACGTGACTTGCCACGTGACTTGCCACGTCACCTGCCACAAGTTGTGGATTGTCCACTTGCCACGTCACCTGCCACAAGTTGTGGATTGTCCACTTGCCACGTGACTTGCCACGTCACCTGCCACATCACTTGCCACAAGTTGTGGATTGCCAATTGCCACGTCACCTTCCAAAAGTTGCGGATTGTCCACTTGCCACTTCACCTGCCACAAGTTGTAGATTGTCCACTTGCCACCTGCCATGTCTCTTGCCACAAGTTGTGGATTGTCCACTTGCAATTGATTAAAATATTTTTTTAATGGTTTTTCATCATTTGCCATAATTTTTGGGATTTTTAATGTAAAAAAAATAGGTCACCTTTAAAAACGCTTATAAACGAAAACGCGGCAAAACGCGGTACCGGCGTTTTGCTAAGTTTTGCCGTGTTTTCATCTGAAACGTGGAAAACGTTTGCGTCTGAACCCATTTTTTTGCTTCTGAAAAAACGAGGTTAAACGCAACTGCATAAAAACGGCAAAAAACGAGACTGTGTACATGGACACATAGGATAACATTGAATGAGTTCAGGGGCAGTTGAAAAAAGTGTCCAACTGCCTCTGAACACGTGTTTAACAGCGTCTCGTGTGCATGAGGCCTTATTCCAAAATGGATTCAATTCACTATTTCCTCAAAATTCTACAAACAATACCCCATAATGACAGCATGAATGAAGTTTGTTTGAAATCTTTGCAAATTTATTAAAAATAAAAAACGAAAAAAAAAATCATATGTACATAAGTATTCACAGCATTTGCCATGGCACTCAAAATTGAGTTCAGGTGCACCCTGTTTCCACTGATCATCCTTGAGATGTTTCTACAACTTGATTGGACATGATTTGGACCATGCATCTTGCAGCAACAATAGACCCTACCCCAGCAACAATAGATCCCCCACACAACAACAATGGGCCACCCACAACAAAATACCACACCCAGTAACATAAGATCCACCCCAGCAACATAAGATCCACCCCAGAAACCTTTGCCCCCCCCCCCCCCCAGCAGCAACAACAGATCTCCCAGCAGCCAGCATAAAAAGACCCTCCAGCAGCCAGTAACAGACCTCTCCCTCAACAGTAAATCCCTACCAGCAGCATAAGACCTCCAGCAACAATAGATCCCCTACACAAAAACGGATCCTCACCATTGACAATAGACCCCCCTAGCAGCCAGCATCAATAGGCCCTCCAACACACCCCACACCCCTTGCTATTACATACATTGAGTGCTGGAGGTGCCGGAACTGTGTTCCCGCCGGAATTTTTTTTATATAAAAGTTTTATATATATATATATATATATATATATATATATATATATATATATACACATATATACATATATACACATACACACACACACTCCTGTTCCCATTGCTTCACAGAAATAATGTGTATCAATCAATAGACATGTGCATTCGTTTTCGTCCGAATGCATTTTCGTCCGAATTTCAGCTATTTTCGTTTTCGTTTTGACAAACGATAACGAAAGCACAAAATCCGAAAAACGAAAGATCCGACATAAATAAATGCTTTATTTTCGTTTTCATTGTTACAACAGTTCGATATAGAATAGGAGATTCGACATGACTCTGACAACAATCTGTGTCTATAGAACCTGTGTTCGAATGTGCCTAACCTTACCTCTATTAGTCCAAGATTATATAGAGAAAATATTCGACAGAGAAAAAAGATTTGACAGAGAAAAGATTCTGCAAGTTACTGTCCTAAAAAGTGTTTGGGGACCCGGGTCCTGCCCCAGGGGACATGGATCAATGCAAAAAAAAGTTTTAAAAACGGCCGTTTTTTCGGGAGCAGTGATTTTAATAATGATTAAAGTGAAACAATAAAAGTGTAATATTCCTTTAAATTTCGTAGGGGGGGGGGTTGTCTATAGTATGCCTGTGAAGGGGCGCATGTTTCCCGTGTTTAGAATTGTCCCTGCACAAAGTGTCATTTATGCAGGAAAAAAAGTCCTTTAAAATCACTCGCAGCTATTATATATTGTCGGCTCCCGTAATACAGAGAACACTCATTGAAAGTCATTGATAAAAAAATAAATAAATAAATAAAAAAAGCGTGGGGGTCCCCCAAATTCAATTACCAGGCCCTTCAGGTCTGGTATGGATATTAAGGGGAACCCTGCCTCAAATTTAAGAAAAAATTTGACGTGGGGTTCCCCCTAAATATCCATAACCAGACCCTTCAGGTCTGGTATGGATATTAAGGGGAACCCCGCGCCAAATTTAAAAAAAAATTGACGTGGGGTTCCCCCTAAAAATCCATACCAGACCCTTTATCCGAGCACGCAACCTGGCAGGCCGCAGGAAAAGAGGGGGGGACGAGAGAGCGGCCCCCCCTCCCTCCTGAACCGTACCAGGCCACATGCCCTCAACATTGGGAGGATGCTTTAGGGGTCTGTGACCCCTCAAAGCACCTTGTCCCCATGTTGATGAAGACAAGGGCCTCATCCCCACAACCCTGGCCGGTGGTTGTGGAGGTCTGCGGGCGGGGGGCTTATCAGAATCTGGAAGCCCCCTTTAACAAGGGGACCCCCAGATCCCGCCCCCCCCCTGTTTGAAATGGTAAGGGGGTACAAAAGTACCCCTACCATTTCACAAAGAAAGTGTAAAAAATTGTTAAATAAAACAAACACACTTTTGAAAAATTCCTTTATTAAAAATAAAAAAATAAAAAAAAGATTCCAGCGGCGGTAATCCACTCTTGCTATCCAGCGACGGACGGTCATCTCTCCAGCGATGTCTCATCTCATCCAGCGCAGCGAATCCATCCTTCTTCTGTCTCCGTGTAGGAGACACTGCAGGCATTCCGGCGGCTGACGTTTCTTATATACGGAGGGCGGGGCCACCCGTCACCTGACCCCGCCCCCCTCTGGGGGGGCGTTTTGCTAAGTTTTGCCGTGTTTTCATCTGAAACGTGGAAAACGTTTGCGTCTGAACCCATTTTTTTGCTTCTGAAAAAACGAGGTTAAACGCAACTGCATAAAAACGGCAAAAAACGAGACTGTGTACATGGACACATAGGATAACATTGAATGAGTTCAGGGGCAGTTGAAAAAAGTGTCCAACTGCCTCTGAACACGTGTTTAACAGCGTCTCGTGTGCATGAGGCCTTATTCCAAAATGGATTCAATTCACTATTTCCTCAAAATTCTACAAACAATACCCCATAATGACAGCATGAATGAAGTTTGTTTGAAATCTTTGCAAATTTATTAAAAATAAAAAACGAAAAAAAAAATCATATGTACATAAGTATTCACAGCATTTGCCATGGCACTCAAAATTGAGTTCAGGTGCACCCTGTTTCCACTGATCATCCTTGAGATGTTTCTACAACTTGATTGGACATGATTTGGACCATGCATCTTGCAGCAACAATAGACCCTACCCCAGCAACAATAGATCCCCCACACAACAACAATGGGCCACCCACAACAAAATACCACACCCAGTAACATAAGATCCACCCCAGCAACATAAGATCCACCCCAGAAACCTTTGCCCCCCCCCCCCCCAGCAGCAACAACAGATCTCCCAGCAGCCAGCATAAAAAGACCCTCCAGCAGCCAGTAACAGACCTCTCCCTCAACAGTAAATCCCTACCAGCAGCATAAGACCTCCAGCAACAATAGATCCCCTACACAAAAACGGATCCTCACCATTGACAATAGACCCCCCTAGCAGCCAGCATCAATAGGCCCTCCAACACACCCCACACCCCTTGCTATTACATACATTGAGTGCTGGAGGTGCCGGAACTGTGTTCCCGCCGGAATTTTTTTTATATAAAAGTTTTATATATATATATATATATATATATATATATATATACACATATATACATATATACACATACACACACACACTCCTGTTCCCATTGCTTCACAGAAATAATGTGTATCAATCAATAGACATGTGCATTCGTTTTCGTCCGAATGCATTTTCGTCCGAATTTCAGCTATTTTCGTTTTCGTTTTGACAAACGATAACGAAAGCACAAAATCCGAAAAACGAAAGATCCAACATAAATAAATGCTTTATTTTCGTTTTCATTGTTACAACAGTTCGATATAGAATAGGAGATTCGACATGACTCTGACAACAATCTGTGTCTATAGAACCTGTGTTCGAATGTGCCTAACCTTACCTCTATTAGTCCAAGATTATATAGAGAAAATATTCGACAGAGAAAAAAGATTTGACAGAGAAAAGATTCTGCAAGTTACTGTCCTAAAAAGTGTTTGGGGACCCGGGTCCTGCCCCAGGGGACATGGATCAATGCAAAAAAAAGTTTTAAAAACGGCCGTTTTTTCGGGAGCAGTGATTTTAATAATGATTAAAGTGAAACAATAAAAGTGTAATATTCCTTTAAATTTCGTAGGGGGGGGGGTTGTCTATAGTATGCCTGTGAAGGGGCGCATGTTTCCCGTGTTTAGAATTGTCCCTGCACAAAGTGTCATTTATGCAGGAAAAAAAGTCCTTTAAAATCACTCGCAGCTATTATGAATTGTCGGCTCCCGTAATACAGAGAACACTCATTGAAAGTCATTGATAAAAAAATAAATAAATAAATAAATAAAGCGTGGGGGTCCCCCAAATTCAATTACCAGGCCCTTCAGGTCTGGTATGGATATTAAGGGGAACCCTGCCTCAAATTTAAGAAAAAATTTGACGTGGGGTTCCCCCTAAATATCCATAACCAGACCCTTCAGGTCTGGTATGGATATTAAGGGGAACCCCACGCCAAATTTAAAAAAAAATTGACGTGGGGTTCCCCCTAAAAATCCATACCAGACCCTTTATCCGAGCACGCAACCTGGCAGGCCGCAGGAAAAGAGGGGGGGACGAGAGAGCGGCCCCCCCTCCCTCCTGAACCGTACCAGGCCACATGCCCTCAACATTGGGAGGATGCTTTGGGGGTCTGTGACCCCTCAAAGCACCTTGTCCCCATGTTGATGAAGACAAGGGCCTCATCCCCACAACCCTGGCCGGTGGTTGTGGAGGTCTGCGGGCGGGGGGCTTATCAGAATCTGGAAGCCCCCTTTAACAAGGGGACCCCCAGATCCCGCCCCCCCCCCTGTTTGAAATGGTAAGGGGGTACAAAAGTACCCCTACCATTTCACAAAGAAAGTGTAAAAAATTGTTAAATAAAACAAACACACTTTTGAAAAATTCCTTTATTAAAAATAAAAAAATAAAAAAAAGATTCCAGCGGCGGTAATCCACTCTTGCTATCCAGCGACGGACGGTCATCTCTCCAGCGATGTCTCATCTCATCCAGCGCAGCGAATCCATCCTTCTTCTGTCTCCGTGTAGGAGACACTGCAGGCATTCCGGCGGCTGACGTTTCTTATATACGGAGGGCGGGGCCACCCGTCACCTGACCCCGCCCCCCTCTGACGCAAGGGGAAACCCGGGGTTCCCTGTGACGTATGGGTGACCCCGCACCCTCTGATGTAACACAGGCAGGTTTCCGTTACATCAGAGGGGGGCGGGGTCACCTATACGTCACAGGGAACCCCGGGTTTCCCCTTGCGTCAGAGGGGGGCGGGGTCAGGTGACGGGTGGCCCCGCCCTCCGTATATAAGAAACGTCAGCCGCCGGAATCCTTGCAGTGTCTCCTCGGAGACAGAAGGATGGATCGCTGCGCTGGATGAGACATCGCTGGAGAGATGATCGTCCGTCGCTGGATAGCAAGAGTGGATTACCGCCGCTGGAATCTTTTATTTTTATTTTTTTATTTTTAATAAAGGAATTTTTCAAAAGTGTGTTTGTTTTATTTAACCATTTTTTACACTTTCTTTGTGAAATGGTAGGGGTACTTTTGTACCCCCTTACCATTTCAAACAGGGGGGGGCCGGGATCTGGGGGTCCCCTTGTTAAAGGGGGCTTCCAGATTCTGATAAGCCCCCCGCCCGCAGACCTCCACAACCACCGGCCAGGGTTGTGGGGATGAGGCCCTTGTCCTCCTCAACATGGGGACAAGGTGCTTTGAGGGGTCACAGACCCCCAAAGCATCCTCCCAATGTTGAGGGCATGTGGCCTGGTACGGTTCAGGAGTGAGGGGGGGCCGCTCTCTCGTCCCCCCCTCTTTTCCTGCGGCCTGCCAGGTTGCGTGCTCGGATAAAGGGTCTGGTATGGATTTTTAGGGGGAACCCCACGTCAATTTTTTTTTAAATTTGACGCGGGGTTCCCCTTAATATCCATACCAGACCTGAAGGGTCTGGTTATGGATATTTAGGGGGAACCCCACGTCAAATTTTTTCTTAAATTTGAGGCAGGGTTCCCCTTAATATCCATACCAGACCTGAAGGGCCTGGTAATTGAATTTGGGGGACCCCCACGCTTTTTTATTTATTTTTTTTTATTTTTTTTTATCAATGACTTTCAATGAGTGTTCTCTGTATTACGGGAGCCGACAATTCATAATAGCTGCGAGTGATTTTAAAGGACTTTTTTTCCTGCATAAATGACACTTTGTGCAGGGACAGTTCTAAGCACGGGAAACATGCGCCCCTTCACAGGCATACTATAGACAACCCCCCCCTACGAAATTTAAAGGAATATTACACTTTTATTGTTTCACTTTAATCATTATTAAAATCACTGCTCCCGAAAAAACGGCCGTTTTTAAAACTTTTTTTTGCATTGATCCATGTCCCCTGGGGCAGGACCCAGGTCCCCAAACACTTTTTAGGAAAGTAACTTGCAAATTAGCCTTTAAAATGAGCACTTTAGATTTTGAACGTTGGAGTCCCATAGACTTTAATAGGGTTCTAAAGTATGCTATATACTAGCTCCGTCTAATCTTCTTTATACATTCGACAGACACCATAAGCCTTCAAAGACAGATTCGACCGTGATTCATGTGGATTTTCGGACGAATGCAATTTTTGAACGAAAAACGAAATAAATAAAAACGAATTTCGGGAGTAACTAAATAAATTAAGTTTTCAGACGAAAACGAAATTCCGAAACGAAATATTTTACTCTGCACATGTCTATCAATCAATACTTTAATGACTAAATATACATGCACTTTTTTTTTCAGGACTCTGGGGCCTAGTAAACAATGCAGGAGTCAGTATACCATCCAGTCCCAATGAATGGATGACTAAAGCTGATTTTGCAAAAGTCCTTGATATTAATCTGTTGGGGTTGGTTGACGTTACACTCAACCTCTTACCATTTATCCGGAAAGCCAGAGGGCGCGTGGTCAATATAGCCAGTATTGCAGGAAGGTTTACTCTATCGCCTGGAGGATATTGCATGTCCAAGTACGGAGTAGAATCCTTCTCAGACGCCCTCAGGTGAGCTTTTAAATATTTTACTTCTGCAGAAAAATAGGTTAAGATGGTATTACATACAGTAGACTTGTTATTGTGTAGTTCAGGAATTTAACATTTTTTATTCAAGGACCCAAATAAGAAAATGATTACTGTACTGGGACACAAGTAGGGAGGGGCAATAGTGAATATAATTTCCATACAAGTCTATATATCTGACAAAAAGGAGCAGGGCCATAGAAATTTATTTTTGTTCTGGGGGTAGTTCAGCAGCAGATACTAAGTAAAAATATTTTAATTAAAATTCAAAAAGACTGGAAAAAGAAAAATCTTTGTGTTACCCATAGTAAGCAATCGCATCCGTAATTCTATTTTCCTGGTCCTCTTGAAAATTGACCCCGATTTCAGTTTTTCCTTCTTCCAGTTTTTATGAATGTTTCCCAGTAAGGTTAGCTCTTGTCCAGCCTTAACCTAGGTTCATATATGTGCGTTTCTCTCGACCGAGAGAACAGCAGCCCATTATTTTCAAGGGGCTTCCGTACCTGTGTCTCCACAGAAAAAAGGTACTTGTACCTTTTTCAAAACGCGGCCCTAAGGGGAAATTTCCCTGCAGATTCTGCACATGCACTGCAATTTCACATGCGTGGGGGCGCCATTCAGAATGAATGGCAGCACTGTGCGTTTTTACAGAGCAGCGCTTTTTCACTGTGGGTGGTTGTGGGTATCGCTGCATTTCCCACACCTGTAGAGGTGTGAACCAAGCCTTGGTGTTCAAACTGAGCAGGTGAAAAAACCATCCAGGGCAGGGAAAATAGGAATTTTATAACAAAGGAACCATCCCTTGTCCTAAAGAAAGCAAGTTAACAACAAAACATTAACTTTGCATTAATTAAGGTGTAATATAAGGTGTAATATAGTAATAAAGACCTGGTCCTCTAAAGCAGCAATCCCCAACCTTTTGAATTGAATTTTTAATGGGCTCAAATTGCATCACATCGCACCAAAGAAGTCCAGGCACCTTTTTTTTGGACCACACTGGAAAAACATGCATTCTGGTTCAGGCAAACACTGCATTTGCAACCTTCTTTTAGGGTGTTAACTTTTAATTGACACCCGCAGCAGGTCACAAAACACAGTGTGAATGCAATGGGGCGCGGGAAACACACAGGGATTGCAGTGTTTCCCGCACTGCATATATGTGAACTGGGGGTAAAACAGAGGAGGAAGGCAGCTACACAGCATTATATAAGCTCTCTGCTCTCCAGGACCCAGGCAAAGCTCCTCCCCCAAGCCCAAGGTGGGAAGTGCACTGCAAGCCAATGGAAATACAGTAAGGTGACCAGATTTTTAAAATGAAATCCGGGGACATATTTTTTTTTTAAATTGGCAAATGGTAAACTATTTTATATGCATATTTTCCTCAAATTATATATGCAGTCAGAAGTGTAGCATGGGTTGTCAGCGCCCGGGACAAGGCAAGAAATGTGCACCCCCACCAGACTTTTAGCACTCCCTGAGTCCCTTCCACTAGTACAGTAGTACTGACCAACTTGATTCCTACAATGACCTACCTGCCCACTGAACTAACCTACCTGGTTTCCTACCCTGACCACTACACTGACCTACCTTATGCCTACTCTGGCCTACCTTATCCCTACATTGACCTACCCGATTCCTACAGTGACCACTACACTAACCTACGTGATTCTTACACTATCCTCTACACTAACCTACCTGATTCTTACACTGACCTACCCGATTCCTATACTACTACCCTGACCTACCTGAGTTCTATACTGACCACTACACTGACCTACTTGATTCCTGCACTACTCACACCCCCCCCCCCCCCCTACATGAACAGCATAGATTGGTTGATTTTGCTCACCTCTCCATGGCCTCCATGATCTATCAGAGCAGGGCTCTCCCCAGCACCAGGTTTCACCCAGGGCGAGAGTAACAGATGCCCCCCTCCATACCACTGCAATCCGGGGACAAATCCGGTAACAGACTGGCTCCGGGGACAATGTCCTCAATCCGGGGACTGTCCCTGGAAACCAGGGATGTCTGGTCACAATAAAATACAGGGTGTAGAGAACGGTGGGCAGGACTACATGCCCCAGCCGGCTCCTGCTGTGCACAATATGCTGCCTGGTGATAGACTGCTGACTGCTGTGGTGCTTTGTGTGGCTGTCAAGTAGGGACACCAAGCATTTGATTTTTGGCAGGATGCTCTGGGGGAGTGGGGGGTTTGAACTTCCATGACCCCCCTCTTATCTGCATCCCTGAGAAGGAGGGACAACTGAGGAGGAAAGAGCGACAAAAGGTTTTGAGAGACAGCTGGGAGCTATGCTGCACCTTTTGTACCTTTCCCAGACTTCTGTTTTGAACATTTGACAAAACAGGCTGGAAATATTTGTACAGTATGAGTAGTTGTGATTCAAACCTGTACACAGGCAGATCATGCAGTGATTGAGAAGTGAGACCACATGGCAGTCCACTAAAATTTTCCAAAAATATTATGCACAGTGCAGGGATAAGAAATGCATAATGTATACAGTAGAGTGCAGGGATCAAGAGTACCCACAGCAAAGGGTGCAGGGGTCAGATGTACTTAACACACAGGAGTCAGGAGGGCTTAATGCACAGAGTGCAGATGTTTTCAGTGTGTAACAGAGTTCCAGGATCAGGAATATGTAACAGATTTCAGAAGTCAGGAGTTTATAACAGAAAGCACACAGAGGATAGGGGTCAGAATTATACAGTAATAATGCACAGAGCGCAGGGCTCAGGAGTAAGTAATGCAAATGGTTCAAGGGGCAGAAGTACCTAAAACACAGAATGCAGTGATTGGAAGTGCGTAATGCACAGAGTGCAGGGATCAGTACCACACAGAGGAGTACATTACAAGCATGGTGCAGGGTCAGAAATGTGTAACACACAGAGCACTGGTCTCAGGTGCACTTAAAGGGTACAAGGGTCAGAATTATTTAATGCATATAGTGCAGGGTTCAGGAGTGTGTAATGTTCAGCCTTCTGTAGTGTGCAATTTACAGGGTGCAAGGGTCAGGAATACATTATTCATTGAGTACAGGGGTTCGGGGTATGAATAAAAAAATTAAAATTGCTTAAAAAAAACTAAAAAAAAACAAAAACGCTGTGGGTCGCCCCAGGTCCATACCAGGCCCTTATCTGAGCATGCAGCCCAGCAGGTCAGGAAAGAGGAAAGGGAGAGAACGAACGAGTGCCCCCCCCTTCCTTAACCATACCAGGCAGCATGCCCTCAACATGGGGGGCTCGGCTCCCCAAAGTACCTTGCCCCCATGTTGTCGGGATCTGCGGATGGGGGGCTTATCGGAATCTGGAAACCACCCTTTAAAAAGGGGACCCCTAGATCTGCCCCTCATGTGAACGGGTATCGGGTACATCGTACCCCTACCCATTCACCTCAAAGTGAAATGCAAAAAAAAAAATACAAGAGCCGGTTTTTGACAAGTCCGTTATTAAAAAAATAGCTGAATTGTCTTCTCCTGCCGCCGTCTCTCCCGCCGCCATCTTCTCCCACTGACGTCACAAGGGGTGGACTCTCCGGATGATGATGGGACCCTACGCCGTTCTTTTCACAATTTTTTTCTTACATTCAGCTGTCAGTTCCCAGCCCCCTGATTATCAACACTATGGGGTGGACTTACTAAAGGCAAATCCACTTTGCACTGCAAGTGCACTTGGAAGCGCAGTCACTTTAGATCTGAGGGGAAGATCTAAAATGAGGGGAAGCTCTACTGATTTTATCATCCAATAATGTACAAGCAAAAATGCTGGTTTTTATTTTCCTTGCATGTCCCCCTCAGATCTGCAGCGACTTTACTTCCAAGTGGACTTGTAGTGCGAAGTGTATTTGCCTTTAGTAAATAAACCCCTATGTGTTTACAGTGTGTTTAAAGAGAAAAAAAAACACATAAAATTCAAAATGCAAGAAAACTGCATGCAAAAATGCACAAAACAAATTATGGTTTAAAAATGCAAAATGCACTGCAATACATGCCTGAAAAATACATCAAGCGCAGCCACATAGATGTGAACCTAGACTTAATAGCTAGGGAATGCTGTATGTAGTTAGTCCCATCCTTCTTCATTCTTTAATCTTCATTGATCATATGTGCTGTATTCTGCTGGAGCCAGACACACTTTGGTTTTTTTTTTTCTGATAATCATCTGTTATGATACACACACGTTTTTTGGATGCCATTTAGCTTGAGTCACTGTCTGCCAAGCTATTAGACTGTAAGCTATGTTATCTCACCACAACTGGTAAAGTTATGGAGATCACACTTTCAGTGCTTAGATTGCAGAAACAAAACAGTCAAAAAAATGTGTAGCTCCAGTCGTCATTTATATCTCTAGCATGTACTGTGAAATGTGATATCACGTTGGATATAAAGCAGCTTAGGAAAGTACAGCTGCAGCGCTACCCCTGCAGGAGCCACTGGTAATTTTGGCCCTTTTCTCCCCACTCACAACTAACACAGCCAGGCACATGGCATTTTCAGCACTCTACCACTGGCTAAAAGATCAGTCTAGGGGTTTCTTTGTGTTTTTTTTTTTTTTTTTTTTTAACAGGAACTTGGATAGGAGTGGGAACATGGGATACCCCAAATTGTAGAACTGTGGAAGTTAGACTGCTAGGTTTCTGGTTGCTTTGTACAAATTGCCAGCTAGATTGCACAACTTTAGGTTTAGGCTGCACTGTACTTTCTTCTGATTTCAAGCTATCTTACTTGTAAGTATAGAAAGAACTTTGGAGCAGGTCTAATATGTGTAACGTGTTTGCAGTCCAGATTAAAACATACAGCATAAGACACTAGTCTAAGCTACTTTCATAATAATAAAACACACATCAGTGCCTAAAACAACAATGGGGCGTACACACGATCGGACTATCCGGCGGACAAACCCGCCGGACTTTGCAGCGGAGGTCCGCCGGGCTTTCCGAATGAGCAGACCTGCCCACACACGACGAGCGGACCTGCCCACACATGACCGGACTTTTCTGGCAGAGTAGGTCCGGTGGACTTTTGAAATGAACAGACTTGCCCACACACGGAGAAAAGTCTGTTTTGAACGCGGCTACAGGTAGATGGGACTAGCAAAGGAGATCAATGTGACCGCCTCCATCGGCGAGATTGACACCTCGCTGGCCCCGTCACCTGGTATGGACTTAAAGGGGAAGCCCTACGGCGAAAAAACGGTGTGGGGGGTCCCCCCAAAGTCCATATCAGACCCTTATCTGAGCATGCAGCCTGGCCGGTCAGGAAAGGGGGTGGGGACAAGCGAGCGCCCCCCTCCCCCTCCTGAGCCTTACCAGGCCGCGTGCCCTCAACATGGGGGGGTGCTTTGGGGGAAAATTAAACCATGTGTTGTGTTTTTTTCTTTACACTTTTTTTCACCAGATGAATGGGTAGGGGTACCCCAATACTCATTCACATAAGGTGGGGGGCCTCTATCTGGGGGCCCCCTTATTAAAGGGGGCTCCCGGATTCCAATAAGCCCCCCACCTGCAGACCCCGAAAACCAACGGCCAGGGTTGTCGGGAAGAGGCCCTTGTCCTCATCAACATAGCCTGGTACAGCTCAGGAGGGGGGAGGGGCGCTCGCTCTTCCCCACCCCCTTTCCTGACTGGCCGGGCTCGGATAAGGGTCTGATATGGACTTAGGTGGGGACCCCCACGCCGTTTTTTCGGTGTAGGGCTTCCCCTTTAAGTCCATACCAGGTGACAGGGCCAGCGAGGTGTCAATCTCGCTGATGGAGGCGACGACATTGACCTCCTTTGCTAGTCCCGTCTCTACCTGGAGCCGTGTTCAAAATGAACGGACTTTTCTACGTGTGTTGGTAAGTCCGTTCATTTAAAAAATCAGGCAGACTAGCACACAGACGGGCGGATTGTCTGCCAGACTCTGATTGTGTGTATGCGGCATAATCCTATTCACTGAAAAACACCACAGTATTTACTATATATACATACCTCCCAACTTTTTGAGATGGGAATGATGACACCTATCAGAAAAAGCATGCAGGCATAGGACACACCCCTTGCCACGCCCCCTTAAAGGAGAATTGAACAAAAAACAAGATTGGTTAAACCCACAAGTGCTTTTTTTAACCCCTATTGCTTTATATTGGCCTTTGAAATTTACAAATACAGCAATTTAGAAATCAGATGAAAGGTTTAGCACTGGGAAACACTTTTTGATGGATAAAAAGTGCATTTTATATACAACTTTATAGATCAAAAAAAAGAGGGACAAATGAGGAGGAAAGAGGGACAGAAGGACATTTCTCCAAAACAGGGACAGTCCCTCGAAATCAGGGACAGTTGGGAGCTATGATACATATAGCATGAGGGGCACCTACTAGCAAATGTAAGTATAGGACACACCCCCTACCACGCCCCCTTAAAGGAGAATTAACCCCAAAAAAGGTTAATTAAATCCACAAGTGCTTTTTTTTGTTACCACTACTATTCCTTTATATTGGCTTTTAAAATGTGCAAATGCAGCAATTTAGAAATCAGATGAAAGGTTTAGCACTGGGAAACACTTTTTGAAAGATAAAAAGTGCATTTTATATACAACTATATTGATCAGACCAAAATGAGGGACAAATGAGGAGGAATGAGGGACAGAGGGACATTTCTCTAAATCAGGGACATTCCCTCAAAATCAGGGACCGTTGGGAGGTATGCATACCTCACAACTTTTTGAAATGGGAATGAGGGACACCTATCAGCAAAATTATGCAGGCATAGGACACACCCCTTTGCCACGCCCCCTTAAAGGAGAATTGTACAAAAAACAAGATTGGTTAAACCCACAAGTGCTTTTTATACCACTACTATTCCTTTATATTGGCTTTTGGAATATAGAAATGCAGCAATTTAGAAATTAGATAAAAGGTTTAGCGCTGGAAAACACTTTTTGATGGATAAAAAGTGCATTTTATATACAACTATATAGATCAAAACAAAATGAGGGACAAATGAGGAATGAGGGACTGAGGGACAGTCCCTCGAAATCAGGGACAGTTGGGAGCTATGCATATAGTGATCAGCACAACACAGACTGTCAGCTGCAGAGGAATTTACGCTTCAATGTAAACAAGGAGTTATGGAGGGATGAAGTCCGCTCATTCTTATCCAGGTAAATCTGGCTCTGTGGAAGTTGTGTGTACCACATGGGAAACACAATGTCTTTAAATCAAAAGTCAACTGTTCAAAAATTGGTAAAGGAAGAGGAGGGGTTAATTAAAAAGGTGAGCAATTGTTTTCACCAAGCACTACTGGCAGAAGCAGATGGCACAGAAGAAGGTGAACCTGGACATCTACTTTAAATCCACAACATTTTAAAACTGGCAAATTAATAAATCCTCAACCATGCTTATAATGTATGTTTCTACAGGCGTGAAATGAAGCCATTTGGAGTGAAGGTGTGCATCATCGAGCCTGGATTTTTCAATACCCAGTTAACAAATACACAAGCTTTAAAAGCAGATATACAAAGAACTTGGGGAAAAGCTACAGAAGAAGTACGACAAAGTTATGGAGAGGAATATTATTTACAAAGTGAGTACATTTAACAATTGTAAATATGTTTCTTGGAAAAATATAATTATTCTGGTTCAATTTTATTGAATTACTTTTGACTATTTACATATTTATAATGCAAGTTCAATGACTTCAGCCCCAAGATTTGGCTGCTCAATGAGCAGGCCATTTTTTGCGACACAACACTGCGCCGGTTTAACCGCTTGCCGGCCAGCCGCCGCCATTATACTGCGGCAGGTTGGCACAATCCCGCGAGCCGGCGTAACTATACGCCGGCTCGTGGGATCGGGATAGCAGGCGCTGCACTGCGGGGGTGCCGATGCTTGTGGCAGATGGTCGCAATGACCGCCGGCCACGAGCGATTGCGGGCACGAGAGGCAGAACAGGGAGGTGTGTGTGTGTAAACACACAAATCCCTGTTCTGTGAGGAGTGACATATCATGAGTATCTAATAGCTAGGAACCACGATCCGTCACGTCTTCTAGTCAGTCCCCTCCCCCTTCAGTTAGAATACCCATAGGGAACACAGTTAACCCCTTGATCGACCCCTAGTGTTAACCCTTTCCCTGCTAGTGACATGCAATGACAATGACACCCTGAGTAGCGATAAGCAACAGGCAGATTGGCAGACTCCTTAGACAAAAATAGGTAAGGCACACAGCAATACAGGAATAAGAGCCAGCTGAACCAGCACATCTGTACTTTGTAGGACAAGCTGTCTCCTCTAGTAACTGAACTCTACTCACTGCTTCAGGCACTGATTCCCTTGGTTGAGGTCTCTCTGAAGTCCTCCCAGAAAGTTTATAGCCTCCAGCTCATGAAAAGTCCCCTCTGGTGCTGCCTTAAAACTCCACCCCTCTAGAATCATTTCCAGATCTTTGGCAGGCTTTCCTCCGCATAAACTTGAACACCCGGAAAGGCCACGGTTAGGCCTAGCAGCTGGAAGCCACCTAGCTAGGCCCCGGGCTTTGGGCCTAGCAGCCAGGAACTCTACATACACCATCCACCCAGGCCATAGCCCTGGGAGGGAACACACTCCCTGATCACCTGACTTCTTTCCATTACATAGCTTTTCACAGCATACTTAGCCACAAATATGATTGTCTGAGAAAAGTATGTTTATCATAACCTGAACTTCACTGTAATTCATCACTCTGTCAAAGGCAACAGCACCATCTACTGACAGAAGGGAGAAGCCACAACTTACAATGGAATTAACAGAAGCCATGTAATCACTAAATACTACACAATAGCCAGTCTGACTACCACCCTGCATAACTAATTTACCTCCAGCACTGCTCTAGGGACAAGGGTGCTACATAATACATATCCATTGTTTGTAAAATGTAAATGCAAAACTAAATAAGACATTTTATAGAAAAAAAATCTGAGTGTTGGCTTCACACCTATGCATTGTGGTAATGCACAATTCACAGTGACATGTGTGTGTTGCTTTAGTGTGCATTGAGACAAAAATATCCAGGCATGCATTCACAACTCAGTGTGTTGCAACCCATAGCAACATGTCGCAATACACAGATTTGAATAAATAAAAGTAAAAAAAAAATGCAGGGGTGATCAGATACCACCAAAAGAAAGCTCTATTTGTGGGAAAAAAAGGACTTTATTTTTGTTTGGGAGCCACGACCACCCAATTGTCAGTTAAAGCGACGCAGTGCTGAATCGCATAAAGTGCTCTGATCTTTGGCCAGAAAAATGGTCCGGGGCTTAAGTGGTTAAGAGGATGATGGGCTGGCATAGAATAATTTAGGGTAAGGAGGAGGAAGAGTGAAGGTTGCAAGAAGAGAAGCTCAACATGTTAATAAGAAAGCCATGACTGCACAATGTTTGACCTTCTTTTGTCTCATACAGAGCCTTGTGAGCTTGGAAGGGTTGTTTCATCTAAATCGTTCATCTGTTTGAGCGTGTGAATAGGTAGAGATCAAAATACAGGCTGTTCAAAACATAATTAAACATAATTAAAGTGGTTGTAAACCCTTACATATATACAGTGAAGTGACTGGCCTGGTACACAGAGATAAAACGCAACCTCCTACATAAGCTGTACCTGTTTATCTGCAGTCTTCTCTTCACTACATCCGTTCAAAGTCAAGAATTTATAAAGCTTGTCTGAGCTGTCAGAAAACAGGGGGCTATAAGCTGAAATTACACTCTGCAGAGCTGATTGAAGAGAAGGGACCCCCCCATTTCACACAGCACACAGGAACAGAGCCCTGTCACTGGATTTCAGACAGAAATTACACTCAGTGCTCTTAATTAAGACAAGAACACACTCTAGAGGCTTTACCATCATTTTAGCAGCACTATTCGGCTGCTAGTGGGGCAGTTTTAACCCCCGCCAGTAGCTGAAAAAGGGTTAAATCTGCTTGCAAAACGCCGCTGCAGTGGTGCTTTGTCGACAGTATGGCGGTGCTGCCCCATTGTTTTAAATGGGCAGGAGCAGTGGAAGAGCGGTGTATTAACAACTCCTCCACCACTGCAAAGATGATGCTGGCAGGACTTTTTGTGACGCCCTGCCAGCACAGCGCCCCAGTGCTAAAGCACTCAAGCTTTCACACTGGGTTTGCAGCTGAGGCTTTTTTCAGGCACTATGCATGCACTATTTTTAGCGCAGTAGCGCCTGAAAAACGCCTCCAGTGTGAAAGGGGTCTAAGTTTGCCTATCACTGGCTTAAACCCACAAGTGTTTTTTCCACCACTCAGTTTTCCTCTATACTAGATTTTCAAAATGCCATATGTATTAATTAAAAGGCCCAAATCATGGACAACTGAGTAAGTAGGAACTAACAGGCATGATTTCTAAAAGAGAAAGGAGGACGGTCCCTCAAAATGAGTCATTTGGGAGCAGTGCTTATATTCTAAAGTAATGCCAGAATACGCTTATTACAGTTACAGCCATTGCTCTTGAAATATTGGAGTCAGTCTTCACGTGCAACATTACACATACTGAATAATATGTGCAGCCCTTTGGTGACATAAGGGGCCACAATACCTTTATACCTTGTGAGTTAACCACTGATCTAAAGTATGCTTAAAGGGTATCTAAAGCAAAACTTTTTTCCAGTTTTGGATAGTGTAGTAAGGGGTTTTGACTCCAATCAGGTTTTTATTGCTGCCTGTTCGGTCCTTGCTGGATCACTTCATGGAGACTAAGCATAAAGAAAAAGCTAAAGTTTTAAATTGCCATGAGAACTAGAATAGAGGAGAAATCTTCCAATGGGGATACTTGTTCTGGTGACAACTGCCTATGCCCTTGTACACACGGTCGGAGAATCCGTCGGAATGTGTTCTTATCGGACCGTGTCGTCGGATAATCCGACTGTGTGTGGTATGCATCGGACTGATTCCGTCGGACCCAATTTTCCAACATGTCGGAAATATTTCCCGACCAACTGGGCCAGTCGGACATACTCCGATCATGTGTAGCGAATTTTGATCGGACCAAGTGCCACGCATGCTCAGATCAAATTCCTACATCAAAGCTATTGGCTACTAGCCTGAATGTAGTCCCATCGTAACGAAATTACGTCATCACGTTCTGAAAGATCGGATTTTTCGTCAACTTAGTCCGACCGTGTGTATGCAACAGTTTCGGACAAGATCCGACAGACAAAAATCAGACGGAGAAAATCCGGCGGATTTGGTTGTCGAAATCTCCGACCGTGTGTACAGGGGCTAAGAGGGGAGTTTTCCTCATTTGAGAGAAAATTTCATCCCACTTCCTGAAATATCCACAGAACAGGGAATGAAGGGAAATCTTCCCAATGAGACACGGCACAGGAGTTGTAACCATTTCTTACGCTATCCCAAATAAAAAATAAAAATGTACTTTATTTTTATATATATATATATATATATTATATTATCTCACAAAAAAGTGAGTACAACCCTCACATTTTTGTGAATATTTTATTATATCTTTTCATGTGACAACACTGAAGAAATGACACTGCTACAATGTAAAGTAGTATACATACATAGTAGGTGAGGTTGAAAAAAAGACACAAGTCCATCAAGTCCAACCTAAGTAGTGAGTGTACAGCTTGTATAACGGTGTAAATTTGCTGTCCCCTCAAAATAACACACAGCTGTTAACGTCTAAACCGCTGGCAACAAAAGTGAGTACACCTCAAAATGAAAATGTCCAAATTGGGCCCAAAGTGTCAATATTTTGTGTGGCCTCCATTTTCCAGCACTGCCTTAAACCGGCGTTCCAGTCCCCCAAACACTTTAAAAAAATAAAAATAAATGCTCTGCATTTGTTCAAAAATGTATATTAACAATTGCAACATGTCAAATGTGTTGCAATTTTACTTTCTTCAAAAATAGTTTTGTACCTACTGATCTCGAAAGCAGCCTCCCTCCACCTGGCTATAGCCTCCCTCCACCTGGCTGCATCTCCTCTCCTGTCCAACTGGCTCCAATTGAACGACGGATGTCAGCGGTGACATGTCCACTGACATCCGTTCCACTCCACAAAATCCAGACTGAGGGAAACCCTATTTTCCATCTGGCGGATCGGATGAAAAAACGGACTGGTGGTCCATAAACATCCGAATCCCCATAGATGAGAGCAGAGATCTGATAGGTCCATTTCTGCACAGTGCACGGAGATGGACTTGTCATCCACTTTCTCAGCGGGGATCAACGGAGCGACCCCTTTTGAGCAAGCTGATGGCTGAATACAGATCCACACATGTGAAAGTGGCCTTATACAAGCTGTACACTCACTACTTTGCATGTAAATGTAATTTAAAAGAAATATTCCTGCATACATTTGGATCATAAAAGGAAATTTCAGGCCAGTGGATGTTTTTTGCCACATGCATTATTTAAATTTTTACACTATTTTATACTTTATTTTATTTATTTTTTTAGGTCTAAAGTGTATTGATGCAGTGAAGCTGGTATGCAACAACAATCTGCAGCTGGTCCCACAAGCAATAGAGCATGCTTTGTCCGCAGTTCATCCATGGACACGATATTCTGTAGGCTGGGATACCAAGCTCATATATTTGCCCTTGTCCTATTTTCCCACTTTTATCATTGACTTTCTCCTAACCATTGCACAGCCTAGACCAGCACAGGCAAAGTGATTGTGTATTTGATTGTCCTAAGCTATTATACGAACGGAATGTTATAATATTAATGAATATGAACACATTACCTCAGCCTGCCAAAGAAAAATTAAAGTGATTTTAAA
Source organism: Lithobates pipiens (assembly GCF_037356315.1). NCBI lineage: Eukaryota > Metazoa > Chordata > Amphibia > Anura > Ranidae > Lithobates > Lithobates pipiens. Next base: position 554,299,071 of record NW_027507748.1, on the reverse strand, counting down.
GGTTTTTTCTTTTTCTTTAAATAACAAACATGTTATACGTATGTCCTCTGTGCAAGGGTTTTGCACAGAGTGGCCCTGATCCACCTTTTCTGGGGTGCCCCGCAGTGCTCCTGGCTTCTCTTCTTGAGTGCCCACTTGAAGAGCCTCTTTCCATGGGGGCACTCGTGCGGGCACGCTCCCGTGTCCTGCTGCTGCATCCATTAACACAGACAGCAGGACTCTGCCTCACCCCCCGGCTCTCATATCACTGGATTTGATTGACAGCAGCGGGAGCCAATAAGGACCCGAGACAGTGGCTGGAGCTGCTGTGCTCGTTCCCATCACTGGACCAATCGCCTCGCTTCAGCTAAGGAAAAAGAAGGGGCCTGGGTGGTGCTGCAGCACAAAAGGTTTTTCACTTTAATGCATAGACTGCATTAAGGTGAAAAACCCTGAGGGTTTACAGCCCCTTTAATAGACAGTTGGGGGCACAATGAAATACTTTTTTTAATATTTCTATAAATTACATCAAGGTAAATACTGCAGTAATAGGACACAAATGGTCTCACTTTTTCCCTTAAAGTAATATTTGTGATTAAAAAAAAAAAATATTAGAGATGCATAGGTTAATCATTAGCGGGAGCTCTTTATTTGACTTTGCCTCTTTTATTCATCCCTGATAAACGTCCTGGATATCAGCATGTTGCATCCCCTTCTCTTCCAGGACATTTTTCACGTTTTTTCTGTGATCTGACAATTATTCAGTCATGCAACAATATACCTAAATTAATTGTATATTCTTTTTTTTTTTTTTTTTTTTTTTTTTTGATAGTTAGGTTTTCCTTTTGCCAGTATTTAATATCAACTGGGTGTTTCATTTTTTACTATATGAAGGAAAAAAAATGAAAACAGGTCCAAAACTTATAATAAAAATGCGAGTACAGTACAAACACTAAACCCAAAATTACCCCTTTTTGAAAATGGACACCCCCAATGGGATCTTATTTTTTTGCCACTTTTTTTTGGAAATGTAGAAAGGCTTTTTTAAAGACTAAGTTCACCTTTGGAGCATGTTACACCTGTATTTAGGGTGTAAAATGGAACCTGTTCCAGCAGCACCCCCTCACCAGGTCTTCCTTACACCCCCTGTCGCATTTGAAATTGGCACAGCTGGAGGGGGGTCTATGCCTACAAAGGGACGACATTTGTTCACACAGATTCCACCTACTCACAGGCCGCATACAGCAGAATTCTAGGATTTGCTATTCCTTGTGCTATAAAGTCAGTACTGTACTACACCCACTAATAAGGAGGAAGTGTCACAAGTACTATATATATATATATATATATATATATATATATATATATATATATATATATATATATATATATATATATATAATATATATATATATATACACACACACACAGGTAACAGTTACCAGCACATTGTTTCCCTGTTGGATTACAAATACTGCAGTTTAAAACTACACGCTAGCTGAAGATACCCGAAGACAAGGAACTTTTATCATCTTTTACAAAGCATTACGGTTCTACTTTGTAGTTGTGACATTGAATTACAACCTAGGAGGAGCCCTTGAGTACAGGTTAAAATATTGCATTGTGTTATTACATTGCCTTGCAATTTGGTGTGTGTGGGAAGGTGTTTAGTTTAGGTCTTTGAGAATATTAAGCATTTGTCCCACTGTACCCCTATCCATTTGTATATATATATCCTCCATGTGGATTATTAAATCCACAGTTTCATGTCCGTATTATTGTTAGCAACTGTCATTTATTGTATTGAGTAGTTAATTGATATTCTGTGTGTGTCTCTATTACTACTACAACAGGTGAAGGGACGGGATCCAAGGCTATGGTAAATATATTTTATGGGTTGTCATTACTGTTTTTCTCTCTATTGCTGAGTCCCATACTAATATTACCAAGCAGGTGTGCCAGAGGGGTCAAGATCGTTCTTTGGGTTGAGAGGCAGGGTGGAGAATCAAATGTTCATTAGCAGCTCCTGCAGTGGTAGTGCTACATGTGTATATATTCTTTTTCCCTGAAAAGTGAACTTTGAGAAAGGTAAGGTGTGCTTAAAATGATAAACAAAAAAAGACAAAGCTTTATAAACAACAAACAATCATGTCACGCTTACCTCCACTGTGCAGTTTGTTTTGCACAGAGTGGCCCCAATCCTCAACTTGTTGGGTCCCCCGAAAACGCTGGTAGCTCCTTCCTGCATTGTATAACCCCCTAGGAGAAGCGCCCTCCCGGGGGGGGGGGGGGTTACGTTGCGGGCACGCTGCGCTATTATTAATCTATCCACAAAGAAAATAATGTGGGTTCCCATAGACAAGAACCCCCGGAAGAAAGTGAGGAACACTGAGGAACAATGACCATAAATGTATAGTTATTACAAAAATTTATTATATACAAAAGTATTTGCCATCTAACATTAGTAAGAATTTTTTATCCTAGATAAGTCACTAGACCAAGTAAAACAAAATGTGTGAAAGGACCACCTTGAGACACCCTATGTAAAATAAAAAATAGGTATCCAAGATTTTAGAAAATGCTCTCCAATCCTGGCAAACACTAGCCTGGGGTGGGACATAAATACACAAACAACTCGTGTTAACAAACAACATATAACATGAATTAAGTCCGGACGCCAGTAGGATCCGACCCTGGTCTCAAGTTAGCAAAAACACCTATAAATTTGATGAAAAAATAATGCCGAAAAGCTGCAAAATAAGCTAAATCTAGCAACATGGGGCCAGTGTCGAATCCACCCCCGGTGGCTCGAGCCGACAAAAGGAAAGAAGAGTATAGGACAGAAACTGGCCAGGAAAATATGTACTGTCACCATAAATCTCACAATATCAATCACAACTACCCAAAATGTCTTTGACAAAATCTTATATCCCCATTGATTGCTATACGTGATACTGATAGTATCATCAGTCAGTATATGACAGTCAGTTGCACACGGGGCTTATGTAGATGCTGAGATACTGATAATGAGAGTCGCGGAATATACCGCTATATTATCACTTAAAACTTCCCATAATGGATGATATTATTCTCTGGCGAAGTTAGTGTACAATTATATAACTGGTTTTAGACCGTTAGTGCAGGCCCGTCCATAGCATCCACCGTAAATACAGAGGTATCACAAACAAGTTTAAAGTATGACTACTTGCGTATACCACCGGCTCCGCTTAGTCTTGAATAGAGTGCTTTGGTTACAAGTCGCCACACTGGGATATCTCATCCAATGCTGCAGTCCTGCGTACACTATTGTGCCAATACTGGTATTGGTGAACTCCTGGTCCGTTCTTGTTGAGGGAGCTGGGAGGCCGGTCAGCACCAGAAGTTTTTTCACCTTAATGCATAGGATTTTTAGATTGTAAGCTTTAATGAGCAGCGCCCTCTAATTCCTCTTGTCCCAAATTGTAATGTAACTGTAATGTCTGCCTTTATTTTGTTAAGCGCTGCACAAACTGTTGGCGCTATATAAACCATATATAATAATAGGATGCATTAAGGTGAAAAAACACGATTACAACCCCTTTAACCCTTAAAAGTCATCCACAGAAGCCAAGTGCTAGCCTTCTGTTATTGGTGCAAAACTGTTGTCCGCACGAAAGACTGTCACCACAGTGCTGGATCCCCCCTCCTAACCTACCACCATAGCACAGATCCTCTTTCCAGCCTAACCCCTCAGTACAGACCCCCAGTATGGACATCCCCAGTACAGACACCCTCCCTCTTGCCCCAGTACAGACACCCCTGTGTCTCAGTACAGACCCCCTTAAATAGAGATACCCCTCGGTACAGACACCCCTCAGTTCACACCCCCAGTACAGATCACCCCAAATACAGACACCCCTCAGTACAGACCATCCAGTATAGACACCCCGAGTAGAGTGTTGGAAGGACAACAGCATGTAATGTAAAGTACTGTGACGTGCATTCAACTTCTTTGGTGGACCATGGGGAGGCCTGTTCTGAGTAGAACCTGTCCTGTTAAACCACTGTATGATCTTGGCCACCGTGCTGCAGCTCAGTTTCAGGATCTTGGCAATCTTCTGATAGCCTAGGCCATCTTTATGTAGAGCAACAATTCTTTTTTTCAGATCCTCAGGGAGTTTTTTGACATGAGGTGCCATGTTGAAGTTCCAGTGACCAGTATGAGAGAGTGAGCAATAACACCACATTTACCACACATGCTCCCCATTCACACCTGAGACCTTGTAACACTAACAAGTCACATGACACCAGGGAGGGGAAATGGCTAATTGTGCCTAATTTGGAAATTTTTACTTAGGGATGTACTCACTGTTATTACCAGCGGTTTAGACATTAACGGCTGTGTTGAGTTATTTTGAGGGGAAAACAAATTTACACTGTTATACAAGCTGTATACTTACTACTTTACATTGTAGCAAAGTGTAATTTCTTCATATGAAAAGATATAATAAAATATTTACAAAAATGTATACTGTATATACATAAAAATGATATAGCAGCACATTCCAGATACCGATGTAAAAAATATATAAAAATTCCAAGTGCCCCCCTCCCCTCTCATTTTGCTTCAGAAATGGGATGTGGGGGATCGGGAGGGTGATTCCTGCTGCCCATCGTCATCACACCACCAGGCGTTGCGCGCTTGACGTCAATTGGTCAACATGACACGTGTGCCCCTTCCAGCCATTGTCTGATTCCCATGGGGAGTATCTTGGTGCAAAATCACAGCTCGGATGCCAGTGTGAGGCTGGGACCTGTGGATGTGTTGTGCATCTATAAAGCACCCCCTACTGCTACAGCTCCTTCAACTGCATATGTGGATATGCTGCATACTACATGTGGACCATGCCACCATGTAGACACACAAGGTAACCTTAGGGCATACACTGTCTCTGTTCTGTTGCACCAATTCCTCCATCTCTTCACGGGTTGTCCATTTCTTCTTTGCAATATGCATGACTGCCCATGCTTGCAGTTTGCACCATAGTTTCACTTCATAGTGTTTTGCTATCAGTATATGGTAAACCTTAATGGCATATCCGTTGCACTTCACACATTCTCTAATCGATATGGGTCTAGAATTACTTCACCATCCAATATATCATGGAGATTTCTATTTCTGGGGATGCTTTGTGAGTAGTAGCCCCATGCGCAGTTCCATTATCTCAGCTCCTGAGACAGACAACAACCTTAGTGGCCGCCGTTTTGCAGTACCGCATATCTTTGAACTGTAGCTCCATGTGAATAATTAGGACTAGTCGTCCTTTCCTTTCTTCATCCAATCCCCCCTTTTTTGATGTTTAAATTAGAAGCATATTTTATCGGTATTTGTATTTTTTGCAGACCTATGGATGCATCAGCTCCTAAGGAAGTAGTTCTGTACCACGAGATGCGTTGAGCACTGTAGGTTGCAACCATGCTCTCTTTCTATACATCATCATTAAATGCATATCAAATTATTTTGATATTTTATAAATTTTTCAATAATTTTTTTAAATGGAGATTTTATATATTTTTTACATTGTTAACTGGAATGTGCTGCTATATCATTTTTACATTGTTAACTGGAATGTGCTGCTATATCATTTTTACGTGTGTGTGTGTGTATATTTATAATATATATATTTATTATACACGCCATTTCATCTATATAATATATATGAAATGGCATTTACATGTGTACTTACTGTTAAATGCTATACAACTTTCTTTTATACTATATCTGTCAATTGCCTCACTCAAAGTCCCAAAACTCTCCTCTATATGTATTCCTAATTTTTTTATATCTATACCAAAATGTTTTTCCTTTTCATTTCCATTTTAAACTGAATAGGTTGTTTTACAAGGTGATTGTTTATAATCACTTTAAGTCACTGTCAAGTTTTAACCATTTTTAGTAACCCCTTTCCTCTTATTTAACAAACTGATTCCTATTCTTTTGCTTATCTTTATGAATTAATATAAAGTCTACATTTATAGTTTCCTTTGCTAATATGTTTGCTTCTTCATACACTAACAGCAAGATTAATATAGTTTAACACTATAATCACTATTTTGTTATGGCATACAATAGGAGCAATAACACACATATATAACAACTGATCAAATTCCACTGAGTACTGTTCATCTTATGAATTTAAGAAGACTTGATTCCTCAGAAATGTAGTCCAGCAGGACCAGTTTAACAAGATGATTCCCCAATGAGTCACAACTTTTGGTTATTGGTCAAGGTGCTATCCCCCTCTGTGGCTCCAGATTCTCCTTCTAATTTTTGTAGGACTATAAAAAAAATATCATCAGTACTGAACAATGTCTTGCTAAAGACATGGACTGCCCACCAAGCAACGAGCATTCAGACTGATTACTCAGCACCGTTGTGTCAGATATATCTACCATAGTAGCATATAGCACTAAGGGAAGCCCCCCCCCCCCCCCATCAGCCAAACAGAGCTTCGCCTTTTCTTGATGAATACAAGAATTGCCCTTGTTGTAAAAAATTTTTAAATGACATGCACCTGTTAAACAGGTGTGGTAAAATTGGTCCTTGGGTGTGAATTGTGCCCATGAAACCTATACTGAAAAATTTCTTCCAGATAAAATCACCCACAGAGCTAGGAAGCATAGACAGTCTTTCAGAGATTCCAGATCCAAAAACACTAAATCAGCAGCATCGGCATCAGGGGCTTGATAGCTACTGCTAATCCATTTTGATAAATGTCAGTAGGTCAATGGAGTCTGTGGACAGGCACGCTCTTTTATCTGTCACAAAACCTGAATACCTGTTTGGAAAGCACATTGAATTCAGGGCATCCTAGCAGCTCAATTGCATACTGGACAAGTTCTGGCCAGTGGTCTATTCTCATAACCCAGTGGATCGCCAACTGGAAAGCTCTCCATGTCTGTTTTCGCCCCCAGATAATCTCCCACCATGTAATGAAGATGCTGCCGATGGGATGTGGAAGCTGACAGCCCTGGGTGCCAAGGACTAAAACATTTTTAAAAAGTATCACTGAAGGGGCCCTCTTCTCCACCACTCCTCTTGACCAACAGCAGCCTCAAAACTAGCCTTTTCATGAAACTGTAACCTAGCAGAGTCTGGAAAGGCATTACATAAACTGGTCTTTAGGGTGTCCTCAAGCTATTTCATCTTCTGCTTCTTCTGTGAGGACAGGGTGAGTTCCAAGACTTTCCACTTATAATGCTTGTCAAGGAGGCTTACCATTCAATAGTGATGCCACATATTCTCGGGTCCTTTCGCAGTGACCTCATCATCATCACCCCCTCCATCCTCATCATCACTGGAGCCAACTTGGCAATATGCTGCAGCTGGGAGAACATGACTACCAATTTGTTGTTTACCAATGTTCTCTCCTCTCTGCAAGCCTCATGTTCCTACCTTCCTCAACCTCAGAACCAACATCAGATTCAAATAATGCCTGTGCATCGTAAAGGAGCAAGAGGCCAAAAACTCATACCACACTTTTAAATCCTCCCTGTGTTCCTTAGTGAGGTGAATGAAGTGAGTCTGGGCTTTCACCCCTGCCATGGCTGCCGACATCCGTTGACTATTAACTGTACGCATCGGGATGATCCTGCAGGCGAAATTCAACGTACCCAATAAGGACTGCAAACTCCTCAACTGTGCTTTCCGCAGTCCATGGATCTCCCAACATATCCCTTTGCAGGCGGCATTCCATTGCCCTTGAATCTATTACAATTCCCAAGAAACAAAGTTCTGTCACCGAACCCACCGTTTTCTCAGCCGCCAAATGCAAAGCCTCAAACATAGCACAGGAAACAGAGCAGCCCATGGGCAAACATTTATCCACATAAAACTGATCCTGCCAACGGCAGCCCAGCAGCCAGAAACTATCCGGATGCACAGTCAGTAACCGAAAAGCAGATTCTATGTCCGCCTTTGCCATCAGCGCCCCCTGACCATAGCGCCTAACCTACCTGGCCGCCACTTCAAATGAGGTGTAGGACACCGTGCATTCCTCAGGATCGATAAAATCATTGACCGAGCCCCCTTTGGGGAAGGATAAGTGATGAATAAGTCAGAAATTGCTGGGTTCCTTCTTCGGCACCACCCCAATGGCAAAACTACCAGGTCCTTTAGTGGCTTGTTCGCAAATGGCCCTCCTATGCGACCATAAGCCACTTCCTTTTCCAATTTCTCCCCCACCACCCCCGGATGTTGTAAAGCCGATTACCTCCAGTGAACAAGGATTCCTAAAACCTTCCCTAAACCCCATCATAAGGAGCCTCGCCTCCTCCCTGTCCAGATACCTACTTAGAAAAGGCTGCATCCTTGTTTCCTTCACTGGCGCCCCCCCTTTTGTTACCAGGCTCTCTGGCACGCTTCCCTCTCTTAAAAACACCTGGACAGCGTGTGTGCACCTCCACACCCTGAACATTCATGTCTAAGCTTGCAGGACACCCCACATTTACAGGTGCCCTCATTATATTGCCAGCACATCCCCCTCTTTTTTCCAGTCGGCAGTCCTGAGGTGTTTGCACCCTGCCCCCCCCGAAGAAACTGAGGCGGGGCCCTTGCCGAATAGATATGCAGAGGCTAAAGTCCCTGTGGTCCCAACGCAAGGGCGGCCGAACTGCTCGTCATATCTGAGCCAAGCAGTGCCCATATACCCTGTGTGCCTCCCCGACCGCATCCATGTAGCAGAACATGGCCGAGCAATGCTCAGGGTTCTTCTCCCCTATAACGCTTGCAGCCAGTTGGCAAATGTAAGGGGAATTAACCTGTACATCTTCTCCTCGTCTTCCTCCTTGGAGTCATCCGGATATACCCTGTCCAAATAAATTTTTTCCAAAGGCAGTAGCGAAAATATCTCCACAGACTCGCCTTTGCAAATCTTATCCTGGACCTCCTGTTTTAAATGTGCTCCCAGTGGACCCTCAAAACACACATACACCTCACATTTGGCAGCGTCCTCTATCCTCCCCATGTCCTTCTTACCCCCTGCGCTTCCGTTGCCCCTTTCTCCACCGCCTTGATGCCAGCCGTTCCTGTCCCCTTTGGCTCCACCCGTGTTGTCGCCGGGGATATCCCCTCGCCAGAAAACCCTGCTCCCCCTCCACTGCACCACCCCCGTGGCCGTCCACGGTGCCACTTGTGGGGGTTGTTCTTGCCCCCCTTCAAATTTTCCCACTAATGCCTGCAGCCCCCCTACCAAATTCTTTAGTTACGGCCCTGCTCCCAAACTGGCGAGTCTGTTCTCCGCCAGTTGCTGGACAGGCACGGCGCAATCATTCAGAGCAGCAGTGACAAATTATCAGTGGACTTACCGAGCTGACCAGGAGTACTCCTAACAGCCGCCTCTCTGTTCTCCATGGTGCATCTTGCGATTCTTCTCCATCCGACACTTCCCCTTCTGATCTCTCCTCTGGATCCGATACTGGGGGAGCTGTCAGCCTCCCGGGTGAAGTGACCCCCGAGGCCGCGGCGTTTGTGCACTGAGAGGCGCACCGCACAGGCATTGCTCTGCCATCTGCTACGTGGCCTTCCTTGCCGGGGCTGTCCCTTGAACTGTTGGTGTGCCGCCATTTTGCCTCGTTGCATGCTTTTCCGCCAGGCCCCGACCCTCATGGTGTCACTGGCCACCGCACAGTGTATGCCAGCAACCATTCTTATCCCACTGTCTTTTATGGCTTCTCCCCTCCCTGCAACACTGTCCTGAGGGGAAGCCCCCCTCCCTGATCCTCTGGTGGACCCAGGCGGGGAAGCGGCACCATGACGGCCTGTGGTTTTGCCCCCCCCCAAGTTCGGCCTGCGGACTGTCTGGGCCCTGTCACTGCCTCTGCTGGGGCCCACTTCGCCAGTGGAGCCAATCGGTCCTTGCGGGGGCTCCCGGTGGCACGAATAGGCCACGTGGGGGGCCCTGGGCGAAAAATGCATGGAGGCCGTGACCTCCGAGCGCACTGGGACACTTCACCTACTCCAGACCCGCTTGCCTCCTCTTCAGTAAGGGCTGTGACCTGGCTGTGCAGCCTGTACCCCTCATGGCTGCTGCTATGTCGACCATGTTGTGGAGGAGCAGTGAGACAAAAACTGCCTCCTCCTTCAGCTTCCTTCTAACACTGACCCAGTTTTAGCTCCGCCCCCTTAAATATACCACTCCTCCCCACTAAACTTCTTGCCTCACTTCCTCTCCCCTCTCACTACTTCCTTTACCATACAAATTAACCTCTTAATGTGTCTCTTAAAGACACACTGTTATGCCCGGCCCTTTACTATTATTCCTTACAGTCACTTTCGCTCCGGGCCTCACTCTACACTCACAATAGAATCAAAATAGCACACTATAGCACATTAACTTGCTAGTAGAAATGAGCAGAGACCTATTCTATCTATCTCCACTCCAAAATTACACTGCAACTGGCTGCTCTGAGAAGGAAGATTTTATTGTGTGGGGTGGGTCTATGAGCAGTGAGCCATGATTGTGCACACAGTCATCATTACTTTCTCCAATCGTAACTCTGATAGTTCCGTGCCCTGATTGGGCAAAACCTTCATTACTTCAGCCAATCAGGGGTGCCAATTCACTGTGCGGCGTGCTGTACATTTGGGGCACTCAGTGAGCCAAACATTTGAACGCCCTGACAATTTGGGTATTCGTCGAATGGGTGAACAGCCAGTGTTTGACTCAAACTCATGCTCGGTCCAAACTGTTCACCCAACACTAGTCTCCAGTCCTTTAGACATCGATCTGCCTGAGGCAGATGTGCAACCTTATTGAATGAACCATAGGAGGCTTTTGATAGTCACCGAGGGACATAATCATCTTCCTAGAAAATAAATAGCTTTTATCTTTATTTAGGGATTATATTTTACTTCTGACTGTAAAAATGAAATTAAATATGTAAGTGCTGTTTAATCTAGAAGGCTACAAACACATATTTCATTAATGATCTTATAAAATAGGACTTCCTTTGTTACCTTATATTAACAAAAAAATTCACTTTTCTTTTGAAATAGGATAAGCATGCATTCCTAGGGTTAATATTTCTTTGAGTCTAAGGGGTATACATTACTTGCTTAAGGCAACCTTTGGCCTACAAAGATAAGACCTAGTTTGGCTAAATGCCCAGATAAGTTGAGAATACGGCTTAGTGAGCAAACTAATGTTAAAACATAATGTTAAACACAATCCCTTAGGTAATTTCACACTGCTCTGTAGCATATGCGTTTTTACCGCAATTTAGCTGTGTTTAAGATGCTTTGCTAGTGCATTTTTGGGTTGCCTGCAACTGTAAAAAATGGACATGTTACTCAAAAATGCAAAATTGTGGTGCGTTTTTTACCGCGATTTCCATTCATTTCAATGGGAAGATGTAGCATGCAGGACTTTTAAAAACACACTGCACTGATAACACAGTGGTGTGAAAAGTCACATAGGATTTAAATTTAAACATTTTTCTTGCAAGGAAAAAAAAACACAGGAAAAAACATCAGTGTGAAAGGGCCCTTAGTATGATGAAAATAAACCAATTTAAAGCAGTTATATACCCGTACAAATTATTATTTTTTTTTTAAACTTGTAAGGCAAAAGTCATAATGATATAGTCCAAAGTGCAGCGCTTATTCAGGTTCAATCATTGAAGTAACTATTGTAGAAAACGCTTTATGATAGTGAGGAAGCATCCACCAATTCCAGTGAGTGCAGGGAAAGTCACACAACAACCAGGTGTATCAAATCTGCTTATCAGAACATAAATAGAGAAGAGCATCAAACAACGCAACCTCCACTTTCCAACAAATGGGTAGATGATTACCAGGATATGGCCACTTTTGATTGATATTAATCTCTCTCAACCATCCTGCATTTATCCCAGGAAATAATCAGGGTAACTTATTAAGCTTCAGGCTCCAGCAATCCATACAATTCACATATGACATGCAAAGTAAAAGGTGAAGCAACAAAACATAGTGAAGCCCATAACTACATTTTTTTATTTATTGTAGTGCACTTAGTGTGGAAGTTACACACAGAATTCCATATTTAGCATGCTTGCATCAATCAGCCTTACATGTTTCATCCAAGAGGGATATCGTCAGAGGAAGCTGACATTTCCCCTCGGCGTGTCTTCCAGGTTTGCGGCTCCGGCGCTGTGAGTGGCCGGAGCCGTGATGTCATCACTCCCACACATTTGCGCGGGAGACTTCTTTCCGGCAAGGACGTCGGCAGCTGCATGCAAAGTGAATATCTCCTAAACTGTACAGGTTTAAAAGATATTCATTTTACTTATAAGAAAGCCTTATTATAGGCTTACCTGTAGGTAAAAATACAAAAAAAAGGGTATACAACTGCTTTAAGTTAGTCCACAAGATTCAAACACATTGGCACCTTCAAACTCCAGTTTATTCAATTAAATGGAGTCCATGATGTGTCAAAGGTTTGAACACAGAACTTCCCAAATAAGACAAAACTTTCAAACCCTCAGAAAATGTGCTAATGTCTTATTCAGTGCTGCTCAATCTGCTCCTACAGATAAGAGCCAGAAGGAGCTAATCTTCAAATGTAAAAGGATTCTTTTAGAAAATGACACCTTGTGAGCAGGATATTATATATATATATATATATATATATATATATATATATATATATATATATATATATATATATATATATACACACACATATACATACAGTTGTGCTCATAGGTTTACCTACCCTGGCAGAATTTACAATTTGCTGGCCTTTTTTCAGAGAATATGAATGACAACACAAAAATGTTCCCTCACGCATCATGGCAGCATACACTAGGTTGTGACTCCACCCCCACCCAATATTGATTGGACCCTGGGCAAAAATGTTCTTGGGCCCCCCCCCCCCCCCCCATGCAATTTTGCTCTCCACCTGCTCTGAAACATACAATAAATAGCAGCTAGACTTAAAATCAGCTTACTGTATCAGATCAGGTATCAATTGCAATTGGTTGCCAGTGGTTACAGCATATCATTACTGCTTAATGACTGGTTGCTAGAGGTTACAGCACACGTTACGGGTCACTGATTGGTTGCTAGAGGTTACAGCAAATGATTTCTGCTTGTTAAGTAATACTGCTCCCTGATTGGTTTCTAGAGGTTATAGCACATCATCTCCTCACTGCAGGGGAGCATGTTACACATATGAATGCCACCTTTATTTACATATCAATGCTGCCAGCCGCATCTATTTACTTAGTAATTCTGCCAATATTTACATATGAATGCCGGTTATTTACATGTAAACAGAGGGTCTGCAGGTGAGTCACCTGTACACAACAATAAGGCAGAGCTGGGCAGCATTAGTACCATCACTTCACACTGAGATATCAGGACACAGTACAGGACTAAAACTTCAAGGGACAAGGGAATTTACACTGGGATAGTTGGCAAGTATGAGGCAGCTGATTTGAGCCCCACAACAATGACAGGGTCCAGGGCAGCTGCCCCTTTTGCCCTGCCTTAAAGACGGCCTTGCCCCCACAACCTGACAGGATTGGTTAACTATAAATTCAAAAGAGAGATACCCTGCTTCATTCTCTTTTTTATCCTCCCCTGATAAGATTGGATGGATATCGCACAGGTTAAGCCTCTCCTGGATGGAAGTCTCTCCTGTACAGTCTCTAAAGGAGCTATATGGAGAGAACCCAATCTGGTGGTGTCGGGGGCATGTTTTCTGGTATATATACGAGCTGTGAAGAAACTCAGGCACTTTGCAGTGCCCTCCTATCTTTTTATCACACAGTAAGCAGTTCTATACCTTTTCTTTTTCCTGTTCGGCAATTCTGGGCTCTGCAGTCCCTCTGGCAGGCAGATATCTAACCAACATGGCAGCTGTGTCCCTCGCCACTTTCTGGCAAGGGTGCCAAAGGGCTTTTGCGCATGTGCCATAACACCACTTCCTCCGTGGCGGTGGCAGCGATTTTAAAAACAGCTCTGTATTTCTGTCAGTGTCTGCTGGCTGGTTTACAGACTTTGTTGCTGCTCAGGAGTCTGGCGTTTTTTTCTGCCATTAAGTCACTAAGTATTTTCTCATTCCTACCTTCCTTATATGTTCTTCTGTTTTCTTCTACACCTCATCTAATGGGACATTCCTTTTTTATGCTACTTTATTGCAGGTGCTATTCCCTGTTTCACTGCTCATGGAGGCCACTGCCCAAGCAGACCACCCTCAGCATATAAGGTAACAGATTGTCCTCCTTTTATGGGTAAGTATTGAAGAGAGGAAAAAAAAAATAGATCATGACCACTAACGCTGCGATTTCTGGCAGTCCTACCAGGTCAAGATCAGTTAACTCCAGGCGTAGAGGTTGCTCAAGCCATAGAAGGTCTAGGAGAAGCCGATCAAGATCCTCATCGTGTCATCGCCACTCACGGCACAGCCGCTCACGCCATAGGAGGCCACCATCATCCCTTCGCAATAGGAGCCATCACACCCGCCCTGCAGCAAATGCTTACTGGGTGTGCGGCACTCCAGCTTTGCCAGAAACATTGGCCTGCCATGCGTGCTTCAATGAAGCAACCAAAGACAAAGAGTCAGACACAAGGGAGGTAACAGACCTCATCAGAGAGTCTGTACGAGAGTCTTTCTTTGAGACATCAGCCCCTGAAGCAGATATGGAAGGTCTGATTTTGTCGCAGAAGCTTCAGTCGATATCATAAGATCTTTTGCCAGAGCAATGTTGGCTTCAGTCATGGCAAGGAGAGACTTGTGGCTAAAGATATGGATGGCGGACTTCAAAGGTGACAGGGGGAAAGTCAGACCTGATCCCCTCCGACAGGCGATCAAAGCTGCAGAAGGGCCCCTTCCTTTAGACACAACCTCCCAGAAAGGTATAGAGAGGCAAAGACGTATAGACTGGGTAGAAAGTTTAAAAGAAACTGGAGGAACACGCAGTCATCCTTTTTGAGACTCCAACAATCTAAGACCACCCCGACGGGGGAACAACAGAAATATTTTTGAAGGTGCGCCTGTCCTTCCTGTGCAAGTGGGAGCCACACTCAAAGGTTTGAATGGAACACAGAGAACACATGGACACTCTCTACAATAAAGTTTGGTCACAAATGGAGCTATCATCACCAGACAAGAGTACTGCTCAAGTATGTGGTAGAGCTAAAACAAAAAGGGAGCAATCCTGAAGGTCCCAACAACCCAAAGAGGGAAGGGGTTTTATTTTCCACTATTCCCTGTAAAGAAGAAGACAGGGGATCTGCGCCCAGTGTTGAATTAAAAAAAAATCTCAACAAATGAATCCAGATCGAAGCCTTTAAAATGGAAAGACTCCAGTCAATACTGTTAGCGAAAAACTTAGAAGACTGGATGATATCCGTAGATTTATTGGACCCCTACCTACATAGGCCTATACACCCTGCCTTTCAAAGATACCCTTGTTTCTCAGTCAACCACCAGTACTTCCAGTTTCAGTGCTTACCATTCTGCTTCTCTTCTGCCCCCAGAACCTTTACTAAAGATTCTGCTACCTGTAATCGCATTCCTCAGGAAAAAAGGTCACGAGGTTACATCAACTGGACGACATCCTGCTTTTAGCAGACAGCCAAGAAGCCTTGATTCATCATCGGAGTATATTCACGACATTTCAAAGCTTCAGTTGGTTAATCAACTGGGAGTAAAGCTACCTTCAGCCCACACAAAACATGACCTTCTTGGGGGCAGAAATAAATACCCAGTCAAACAAGGTTCAGCTCCCTCAGGAAAAGGGAATTCTTTTAATCCAGAACATAAACAAGTTGATGTCAGCAAATTGCCTTTCAGCCAGAGCTTGTTTGAGCATCCTAGGCTCCATGTCTGTCACGTTACCAATGATCCAATGGACACAATGGCACATGAGAGTGCTACAGAACTAATTTCTCAGACAGCGGAATGGAGTATCAATACTTCAGATCATTTCCTTTCACAGGAAGGCGAAGCAGGCAATATGGTGGGGGACGATTCCTGCAACCTCAGGAAACACAGACCTATAGTCCCTCCAGAGCCGGAGGTAATCACATCAGATGCCAGCCAGGAGGGATGGGGGGCCCACTACCAAGATCAAGCAGCACAGGGACAGTGACAGTTGCGGGTACAGGGGGTGGTGTCAAATATTCTGGAGCTCAGAGTAACCTTTCAAGCCCTCCTAGCCTTTGGCTCATACTTGAAGGGGGAAGAACGTCTTGATTCGGATGGACAACAAAGTGGCGGTGGCATACATTCAGAAACAGGGAGCTACCAGGAGCAGCACATTACTGGAGGAAGTTCACCCTATATTGGAATGGGCCCAGATGTACTTAACAGATCTGAGAGCCGTGTACATCCCTGCAGTGCAGAACTTGCTGACCAACTGTTTAAAGTGGTTGTATAGTCAATTTTTTTACTTTTACCTACAGGTAAGCTTATAATAAGGCTTACCTGTAGGTAAAAAAAATATTCCCGTTGCAATGAGCCACTGACTGCAGTAGTGCATGTGCACAGGGGATTCTCGGCTAAAAGCCCGACAGACGCCGGACCTTGCCGGAAAGAAGTCTCTCGTGCGCTGGCGCCACGATACCCGGAAGACACGCCGAGGCAACATGTCATCTCCCTCAGCATGGACCAGGTGAGATACCGACACCTCGTTCTAAAGTATTTCATAATGAGCTAGTATGCGGTGAATGGCTGAGACGGAGTTGGAAATAATAGTCTGAAGAGTTCTGCCTTCCTGGCTGTGACTGGCAAATACCCCAGCTATGAGCTTATGTATCGTCCAACTCCTTGATGACGGGTGCTACCATATTCTGAACCGGGGTTGCAGGGATGAACGTCAATTTTTGGCTTTCCGAAATTTGTGACATGCCAAGATCTAAGGAAAACAAACTAGAGAAGGTGCCGGATGGACTGGGGTCAGGAGTGCAGTACCTGAACCCCTGGACATCCCTGGTAGTGGGGGGGGGGGGGGTTCTGAATTGGGGCACCAGTAAGTGGTGTGAATGGATGATTGACAAGTAGCACAAATTGGTGACCTAAGCCTGGCAAAACAGCTCAGTGTCTGTTACTCTACACAGTCACCACTTGGAACTGAGCAAAACAGGCAGCGGCCTTGGACGAAAATGAGCGATGATAGTCATAGAAATATGACCCCCCATACTTCTGTCCTAACTCTACCACTGTGTAAGGGTAATGGTCCAGCTCTTCCCTCATGAGTGGACTCACTGAGCAAATGATGTCTCTGTATAAGCTAAAGGCCAGGACAAACGCCGGGATAGATTGTTTGTGGCTGAGCCTACGATCCCTGGCCTTAACCACCACCGAAACATCGCCGCAAGCGTATGACCTATTATCGGCAACATCATGGGCAGCTATCAATAGTGATGCTAAATTAACTTCTTTGCCCTCCAGTATGTCCTTCCTGATGTTAACAGGAATAAAAATGAGCTGGGGTAATGGGAGGAACACCCATGCTATTACCTGGGCCTATGGGTACAGGGCTGGATACCAAGGGGGTCCCGGGACCTGAAGTTGTCCCTGGAGTGGCAGATAGTCCTGACACTGGACTCAGCTGAGCCTCCAACACCTTCAACCTCACATGCAATTCCTGGCAGAAAGAGGCCCAGGGAACTCAGGGTAGCGTGGATTTGAGAAAGGGATGAAGCGACAGTCTGAAGTTTAACTTGCTCTGCGCTAGAGCCTGAAGCACAGGGGAACAGTAGTCTGAACAGCTCAGCCTTGCACGCTGAAGCTCGTTATAAAATACCCCTGCGCTGCAGTTCAGTCATGAGTCTAGGGACGGTCCAGGTTCTCGAGGGTGTGCTACCATGTTCCGAACCCCTAGCTGGAGAAGGGGGAGTGGATGCAAAGTCCTTGATGTCCGTAGCCTCTGACATAACCTGCATAAAACCAAGAACAACGTCGTAAAAAAAAAAAAAAAAAAATGAACCATCAACCGTACCCATCACTCACCGTGGACCAACCTGGTTGCCCCTTCCCCTCTTTTTTTTTCCCCTGTGAAATGACGAAGGAACATTTAAAACAGGACTGAAATGTGTTAACCTCGTGAATTTACCAGGCGTAATCAGGCAAATTAATAACGAGACCTCAGGCCTTTGAAACCTGAAAAACTTGTCAGGCTACTGATGTGAGTATAAATGATCATAGCGTCAACCATGTGAGAACAGGTGAGGGGACTTGTCATCGTACAAGCCAATTAGAAACAACCATCTCAATCTGTACGTACCTATAAACATGATAAGTAGTGCAGCAGTGGTAGCACTAAGACCTAATCATGAAGATGTGATGCTAACAAGAATGTGAAAACAGAATTTAAAGAGGAAGAAAACTCTTAAAAAAAAACATGCAAGACAAAAGCATAATGAGCTAGTATGCATAGAATACTGGCTCATTATGTATTACTTACCTCAGATTGAAGCCCCTGAGTTACTTCCGGGTTTCGCGGCTCCGGCGCTGTGATTGGCCGGAGCCTCAATGATGTCACTCCCGCACTAGTAACTGCACGCAGACTGATTCACCAGCACATAGGTGCCATTGCATCAGTTTACTCTAGTGTGCATGTGCCGATGTCATCGGCATGTGCAGGGGACAGGGGATATCCTGGTTAGCTACAGGTAAGCCTATCTGCAGCATAAAGTTTAAAAATAAGGTTTACAACCACTTTAACATGAGAACCAACTGCGGGGAAGTATGTCTAGAACTGCCAAGTCTGCTTCGCGACACTCCTGAAACCAAGTAGGCCCCCCAAACATGAACTCAAGCCCAAGGAGCCTGAATGTGCTCAGCCAAATGACACAAGTAGTGAAATGTGTCTACGTGAGAAAATCTAACGTGATAGCCATAGAACAGATGAGGAGACTTGCTACCGTACAAGCTAATTAAAAATGATCATCTCAATCCGTTTGGCACCCATAGACATGATGGGTGAACCTAGAGTGGTGTATGGCCGGGAGACCCAAGGTGTAAGAAATGATATGTACTGTGAAATGGTAAAACAGGAACCAACCTGAAATGAACTGATTTGGAAGAAAAACAAAACAAAAATAACTCCAACAATATGTTGAGCTGTACTTGTACTCGGAGTCAATCTGTGGATAGTATGGCAAGGAACAAAGAACATAGACCTGAAGTGTGCCGGGGTCACATGGTCAGTATGCCTAAAAGGGAGCATACCTAAGTATGAAATATAATGAATGAAATGAAAAAGTGAATGGGTGGGTGGGACACGAGAGCCGGCATCCACGAGAGGAGAAGGCAGAGGAGGGCAGGCTTTATGCAGCCTGACTCCTCCTACAAACACAGGCTGCCCTGCGGTCAGCCTTACCTTTGTACTCAGTCTCAATCTGTGGATAGTATGGCAAGGAACAAAGAGCAACAAAGAACGTAGACCTGAAGTGTGCCGGGGTCACATGGTCAGTATGCCTAAAGGGGGGCAAAAAATACAATAGGATGAAAGCTTTAACAACCAGATTACACTGTGAATTGACATTTAACCTGGGGTGGCGGCAACAAAAGTATGAACCTGGCTGCAGAAAGGGGGAGCGCTAGGAAAGACAGCAGAGGACCATCCTAGGGTTTGACAAATGTAACACAAGCTGGTATAAACCAACCCAAGCATCACACCTTACTAGGCTCCAAGAACCTGATAACAGAGCCACCCCCGAAAGCTGAATCTGGAACATACAGATGTAGCCGAAACCCGGGGTGCAAATCAGTTGATTGACTAAAGTAAGCGAGACCTTGGGCCAGAAGGACCACTCCCCCTGGGCCTAGGAACAACAAAACAGCTATAGCCCTGCCTTGAGCACCAGGCTGGTAACCAACGCACAAGGAGACCTGAGAGTATGACAGATATGTCTTGAAAATAAGACCCACAATGGGAAGTCTGCTGAGCACAGATGGGGGACTACTCTGCTGGATCCCCTGAGGATGGCTTCAACCGAAAGTGCCGAAAAACCAACCTGATCAGTTACTCAACCTGAAATGGTGAGACTCAAATCGATCCGACCTGAAAGTGCTGTGGCCTGATACTAGCTGGAAGGGGCCAAAAAGAAACAGAAAAGCAAGTAGGAACTGGATGTAACCATCAGGACTGGAAACCTAGACCAGAAAAATATGCCAAGCAGTGACATGAGACAACCCTAACCTGTGTCAAAAATGTAACCTGCGTGAAGGAAACATGACTGAACAGGAAACATGAGTAGCATGAGCTGATACAACCAAGAGCAGCAAAAGAACAGAGGCTGCAAGAAAACACCATCCTGCATAAGAAACGCAGTTTGCATGAAAACATGAATTGATGAAACAACGAGAAAAACCTAGGAAAAATTTGAGAAACCTAGGGACACGAGAGGGAAACCTGGAGACACGAGAGGGAAACGTAACATAGCATGAGAAACAATTTGCATGAAACTTACCTGCATTAGAACAAACCGCATGAGAAATGTGAGTTAAAAAGAAATGTGAGTGGTGAAAGAACAGATGAGGAGACTTGCCTACCGAACAAGCCAATTAAAACGATCACCTCAATCTGTTAAACCCATAAGCGTGATGGGTAACCCGCGGTGGAAGAACATGGACAGCCCAGCTGTGTGAAACAACCAGAGAACATGATAGACCACCACCTCATGACCTAACCAGCCCCCTGGTATCTGCTAAATATAAGGACGTGGGTATTGAAATGACAGGACCAACAGCGCATGAATGTGAAGCTAATGACACCACCCTAGTGTATGCAGAAGTGAGCCCGAGCAACCTGCAACGCAAAAACAGGAAATTTAAAACGAACACTCAGGGCTAAAGTACCCACAGACCGTGGTGGGTAGTAGAAGAGGTATAAAAAGGTGAACGTAAAGTATGACGTACGGACTACAGGCAAGAAGATTGTGGGATGACAATCAATCAATAACGAAACCTCAGCCCGAAAGGACCTGTAAACGTGACAGACCCTGGATGCAAGCACCAGCTAACAGAAAAGCAGCAAACGAAGGGCAACGACGAGAAAAACATAAGATATGAAACGTGCGGCATATGGGAATACGTAAGAAACACGAGAAAAGGCAAGAAAAACTAGAGAAAAGGCAAGAAAACACGAGAAACAAAATAGCATCAGACACGTACAATACATCCGACACGTAAAAACCATGAGGAACGTAAAATGCCTGAGAAACATGAAATTACACAAGGGCAATGACATGAAAGGCATAAGACATAAAACGTGCGGCACATGGGAAACACATAAGGAAACACGTGAATACGTCAGAACCATGGGAATACGACCGAAAACGCTAGAAAAACATGGTGAAACATCAGAAACGCAAGAAGTTGCATGAGACACGTAAATTACAACAGACACGTACATTACATCTGATACGTAAATTGCATGAGAAACATAAAATGCCTGAAAACCATAAATTCATGAGAACCATAAATGCGTAAGAACTGTAAATCGATTAAAAACCGTCAACTGCCTGCAAAACGCAAAACGCATGAGAAACGCAATTTGTATGAGAAACCGTAAAATTGCATGGAAAACCGTCAATTGTATGAGAAACACCAACTTCATAAGAAAAGTAAATCACATGAGACCCAAATCGCATGAAAAACAAAATTGCGCAAGAACCGTAACTTTCATGAAAAACATCAACTCCATGAAAAACCGTGAATTGCATAAACTGTGAATTGCATGAGAAACGGCAATTGCATGTGAAACCATAAAAAACGAGTAAGAAACGTGCGTGAAAACATAAAGCATGAGAACATCGAATCGAATGAGAACGTAAAACGAAACAAGAACATAACTGCATGAAAATGCAACGAGAACATAACTGCATGAAGACGCAATCGATTGACAACGTGAATGGCCTGAGACCGTAATCGCATGAGACTGAAACCGCATGAGAAAACCATAAAATGCACAAGAACATAAAATTGCATGAAAAAACTGAATAGCACGAGAACCTGAATGGCACAAGAATATTAATAGCCCAAGAACGCAAATTGCACATAGTACGTGGCGCTCAGGCGGGGGGGGAGGCACGCCACGTGGCGCTCAGGCGGGGGGAGGCACGCCACGTGGCGCTCAGGCGGGGGGAGGCACGCCACGTGGCGCTCAGGCGGGGGGAGGCACGCCACGTGGCGCTCAGGCGGGGGGGAGGCACGCCACGTGGCGCTCAGGCGGGGGGGAGGCACGCCACGTGGCGCTCAGGCGGGGGGAGGCACGCCACGTGGCGCTCAGGCGGGGGGAGGCACGCCACGTGGCGCTCAGGCGGGGGGGAGGCACTCCACGTGGAGCTCAGGCGGGGGGAGGCACTCCACGTGGAGCTCAGGCGGGGGGGCACTGAGCTGGAGGCCAGAAGAGCGGTAAGTGACTGTAAAGTGGTTGCAGGGGGATCCATGAACCACTCACAAAAAAAGCATAGATGTTGGTCTGGAGGGTCAGAACGTGTCTCCCCCACCTATCAATCTTGGGGAGACGTTGGTTTGTCGATGGCTAGCAAGATTGTCCCTCTACTTCTGCTAGAATCCATTTTTTTTTCAGCAGAGCAGAGTAACAACCTGGACCATGCATGCAGGCCCACGCGTCCCCCCTCCCCCCGGCAGAACACCAGGAGAAGGAGGCGAGCGGGAGAAGCGGCTCCCCCGCAGCCATGCGGCGGACTAACCCCTCCCCCCGAGGCAGGTCAACGCGTACTCCCCCCAGCAGGCGGACTAAGCAGAGGAAGGCGACCGAATTTCCCCCTCCCCGGTAGACATACCAGGAGGAGGGGGGCTCCCCCGGAGCCACCAGGCAGACGGACCCCCCTTCCCCCGGCAGAAACATCAGGAGGAGGCGGGCGGGAGAAGCGGTCCCCTCCAAGCAGACGAACCTCCCCCTCCCCCAGTAGCACGCCAGGAGAGGGAGAAACAAGCAGATGTCCTCTCGTGGAGCCGGACGAGCTGTCATGAGAGCCGGCGTCCACGAGAGGAGGAGGCAGAGGAGGGCAGGCTTTATGCAGCCTGACTCCTCCTACAAAACACAGGCTGCCCTGCGGTCAGCCTTACCTTTACCACTATGGAAAGAAAATAAAAACACAAAGCTACCACTAAAGCCCCGTACACACTATCAGATTGTCTGCTGAGTTTTTCCTTCAGATTTACCAAAACCATGTAGTAGAAGGGTCTGCCTAATTGCATACACATTGAAACTCCTAAGGTTTGACCTCATATTATATGGTTTTGGTAAATCTGAAGGAAAAACTCAGCAGACAATCTGATAGTGTGTACAGGGCTTTAGAAACCACACGAAAGTACCGTGTCAGGTTTGAGAAATGAAAATAACCACCCCTGAAAATATGTCATGAGAAAACAAACGATACCTCAGAAATGGCTGACACTGTTTATGTGTAGAAAAACCAACTATGGAAAGAGACACAATCATAGAAAACTACCACTCAGTATGAATACGTAAGGAGGCACGCCACGTGGAGCTCAGGCGGGGGAGAGGCACGCCACGTGGAGCTCAGGCGGGGGGAGGCACGCCACGTGGAGCTCAGGCGGGGGGAGGCACGCCACGTGGAGCTCAGGCGGGGGGAGGCACGCCACGTGGAGCTCAGGCGGGGGGGAGGCACGCCATGTGGAGCTCAGGCTGGGGGGAGGCACGCCACGTGGAGCTCAGGCGGGGGGAGGCACGCCACGTGGAGCTCAGGCGGGGGGGGAAGCACGCCACGTGGAGCTCAGGCGGGGGAGGCACGCCACGTGGAGCTCAGGCAGGGGGAGGCACGCCACGTGGAGCTCAGGCAGGGGGAGGCACGCCACGTGGAGCTCAGGCGGGGGGAGGCACGCCACGTGGAGCTCAGGCGGGGGGGAGGCACGCCACGTGGAGCTCAGGCGGGGGGGAGGCACGCCACGTGGAGCTCAAGCGGGGGGGAGGCACGCCACGTGGAGCTCAGGCGGGGGGGAGGCACGCCACGTGGAGCTCAGGCGGGGGGGAGGCACGCCACGTGGAGCTCAGGCGGGGGGGAGGCACGCCATGTGGAGCTCAGGCGGGGGGAGGCACGCCACGTGGAGCTCAGGCGGGGGGGAGGCACGCCACGTGGAGCTCAGGCGGGGGGAGGCACTGAGCTGGAGGCCAGAAGAGCGGTAAGTGACTGTAAAGTGGTTGCAGGGGGATCCATGAACCACTCACAAAAAAAGCAGAGGTACGTTCTGACCCTCCAGACCAATGTCTCCCCACCTATCAATCTTGGGGAGACGTTGGTTTGTCGATGGCTAGCAAGATTGTCCCTCTACTTCTGCTAAAATCCATTTTTTTTCCAGCAGAGCAAAGTAACAACCTGGACCATGCACGCAGGCCCACACATCCCCCCCTCCCCCCGGCAGAACACCGGGAGAAGGAGGCGGGCGGGAGAAGCGGCTCCCCCGCAGCCATGCGGCGGACTAACCCCTCCCCCCGAGGCAGGCCAGCGCGTACTCCCCCCAGCAGGCGGACTAAGCAGAGGAAGGCAACCGAATACCTCCCTCCCCGGTAGACATACTGGGAGGAGGGGGGCTCCCCCGGAGCCACCAGGCTGACGGACCCCCCCTTCCCCCGGCAGAAACATCAGGAGGAGGCGGGCGGGAGAAGCAGTTCCCTCCAAGCAGACGAACCTCCCCCTCCCCCGGTAGCACGCCAGGAGAGGGAGAAACAAGCAGATGTCCTCTCCTGGAGCCGGACGAGCTGACACGAGAGCCGGCGTCCAAGAGAGGAGGGCAGGCTTTATACAGCCTGACTCCTCCTACAAACACAGGCTGCCCTGCGGTCAGCCTTATCTTTACCACTATAGAGAAAAAATAAAACACAAAGCTACCACTTAGAAACCACACGAAAGTACCGTGTCAGGTTTGAGAAATGAAAATAACCACCCCTGAAAATCTGTTATGAGAAAACAAACGATACCTACCTGAGAAATGGTTGACACTGCAAAATATAACACTTTGAGACCTGTTGATGTGTAGAAAAACCAACTATGGAAAGAGACACAATCATAGAAAACTACCACTCCGTATGAATACGTGCTACATGAAAAAGCGACCAGGATTCCCCTATTCTATATATGCCGTGAAGACATGCATATGACCCCTATGACCTGGAAAATGGGGTGCCCTGCCTGCTGTATCCTGGAATGTAACCATGCTGACACCAAAGCAACCAGTACCTACCTTAGTGGATAAGCTGTGGTATGTGAGCGTATTTTTTAACCAAAGTGCACTGTGGCAGCAAAAAAATAAAAAAAAAAATGATTCCCATTCCCAAGTTTATAACAGCAGCAGTACCTGTGCAGTAATGTCAAGCAGTATCCAGCCCTTAAAGAGGAAGTAAACCCTAATGGGTTTACTTCCTCTTTCATTCCCTGCAAAGGTAAAGCATAATGGACTACTATGCATCGCATAGTAGCCCATTATGTGTCACTTACCTGACACAGGAGCCAGCGAAGTCACCGATATCCCCTGTAGTCCGGAGCCTCCATCTTCTTGGTGGGTCTCGCTGCTCCGGCGCTGTCATTCGTCGGAGCCGCGATGAAGTCACTCCCGCGCATGCGCACAGGAGCCATCACTCTCGGCATATCGCCATTAACTGCGGTGCGCTCAGTAGACAGCGATGCCTGTCTTTCGCCAAATATCTCCTAAACCGTGTAGGTTTAGGAGATATTTATTGGACCTACAGGTAAGCCTTAATCTCGGCTTACCTGTAGGTCAAAGTTGGTTGTAAGGGTTTAGAACCACTTTAACCACTTGCTTACAGGGCACTTAAACACCTTCCTGCCCAGACCAATTTTCAGCTTTCGGTGCTCTCACACTTTGAATGACAATTACTCAGTCATGCAACACTGTACCCAAATGAATTTTTTGTCCTTTTTTTCCCACAAATAGAGCTTTCTTTTGGTGGTATTTGATCACCTCTGGGGTTTTTATTTTTTGCGCTATAAATGAAAAAAGACCGAAAATTTTGAAAAAAAACGCATATTTCTTTGTTTCTGTGACAGAATTATGCAAATTATTAATTTTTCTTCATAAATTTTGGTCACAATTTATACTGCTACATGTCTTTGGTAAAAATAACCCAAATTAGTGGATATTATTTGGTCTTTGTGAAAGTTAGAGAGTCTACAAGCTGTGGTGCGAATCGCACAAAATTGATCACATCTGATGTACTGGTGACCTATCTCGCTTCTTGTGACCCGAACAAGTCAGGAAAGTACAAATACCCCCCAAATGACCCCTTTTTGGAAAGTAGACATTCCAAGGTATTTAGTAAGAGGTATAGTGAGCTTTTTGATGTTGTCATTTTTTTCCCACAATTCTTTGCAAAATTAAGATTTTTCATTTTTTTTTTTTTTTCTCCACAAAATTGTCATTGTAATAGGTTATTTCTCTCACATGGCATGTGTATACCACAAATGACACCCCCCAAAAAATTCTGCTACTCCTCCTGAGTATTACAATACCACATGTGTGGGACTTTTTCACAGCCTGGCCACATAGAGAGGCCCAACATGCAGGTAGCGCCATCATGTGTTCTAGGAACATAAGTTACACATCTAACTTGTTGACTATTTATTACACTTTTGAAGCACCAGGACAATGACACGTGACACTGATGACAGATGGCACTGATACGTGGCAATGATGACAGGTGGCACTGATGACAGATGGCACTAATATGTGGCACTGATGACAGATGGCACTAATATGTGGCACTGATGACGCGTGGCACTTATACGTGGCACTGATGACACGTGGCACTAATACGTGGCACTGATGACACGTGGCACTGAAACGTGGCACCGATGACAGATGGCACTAATACGTGGCACTAATATGTGCCACCGATGACAGATGGCACTAATACATGCCACCGATGACGCGTGACACTGATGACAGATGGCACTGATAAGTGGCATTGATGACACGTGACACTGACAACAGATGGCACGTGACACTGACAGGTGGCACTGATGACAAATGGCACTGATACGTGGCACTGATGACAGATGGCACTATGTGGCACTGATGACACGTGGCACTGACGGCAGGTGGCACTGACGGCAGGTGGCACTGACGGCAGGTGGCACTGGGGGCAGGTGGCACTGGGGGCAGGTGGCACTGGGGGCAGGTGGCACTGACGGCAGGTGGCACTGGGGTGGATGGCACTGGGGGCAGGTAGCACTGGGGTGGATGGCACTGGGGGCAGGTAGCACTGGGGTGGATGGCACTGGGGGCAGGTAGCACTGGGGTGGATGGCACTGGGGGCAGGTAGCACTGGGGTGGATGGCACTAGGGGCAGGTAGCACTGGGGTGGATGGCACTGGGGGCAGGTAGCACTGGGGTGGATGGCACTGGGGGCAGGTAGCACTGGGGTGGATGGCACTGGGGCAGATAGCACTGCTGGGGGCGGATGGCACTGCTGGGGGCGGATGGCACTGCTGGGGGCGGATGGCACTTTTTATTTCATTTTTTTTTTTTTTTTTTTTTCCGGAATCAGAACGGCTGCCGCTGCAGCCGTTCATCTCTCCCCTCTCGCACTGTCTGTGCGAGGAAGGAGAGCGGCGCTGCGAGATGATCTCATATGTTTACATATGAGATCATCTCCCATTGGACACGCCGATCACGCTGTAAACGGCCGCTGTGATTGGCCGTTTACAGCGATCTGTGTTTGCCTGTCCCCGGGGGACACGGCGAACACAGAACTTCCGCGATGCGCGCCCGCGGCGGCGCGCATTGCGGAAGTAAACATCAGGCCGTCCAGGGACGACCGCCCAAACGAACGCGCCTGCTCTACGGCCGTAATTCGGCTATAGGGCGGGCGCGAGGAGGTTAAGCCTAAATATAACGGTAGTGGAAGTCGTGTAGCATCAAAATAAAGCAGTAGAGATGACACTGGTGGCATACAAGTATATGCAATAGTGATGGCGTGTTGCAGAAACTATGGTAGATAAGCATGTGTAGTGCATAAAGTGCTGTGGACGTGTAGTGGCAGTAAATAGCCCATCACTAATGTGAACTGCTGTATGTCCATGCACTCTTCACACCCTCCTGAAAGAGGAAGTAAACCCTGATGGGTTTACTTCCTCTTTTTTTCCCTGCAAAGGTAAAGCATAATGGACTACTATGCATCGAATAGTAGCTCATTATGTGTCACTTACCTGACACAGGAGCCAGCGAAGTCGCCGCTGATCCCTGTAGTCCGCCGCATCCATGTTGCTTGTGGCGTCTCGCAGCTCCGACGAATCACAGCGGCGCAACCGCGATGACGTCACTCCCGCGCATGCGCACGGGAGTTGCGCCTCGCAGCTCCGCCACTGTCATACGGCGAAGCCGCGATGACGTCACTCCCGCGCATGCGCACGGGAGTCGACAAATTTGGCAAATCCATTCTTGGATTTGCCGCATTTAGTGCGCATGCGCGCCGCTGTCTACGGCGCATGCGCCGTAGACAGCGGTGCCCATTTTCGGGCAAATATCTCCTAAACCATATAGGTTTAGGAGATATTGCTTGGACCTACAGGTAAGCCTTAATCTAGGCTTACCTATAGGTCCAAGTTGTTTGGAAGGGTTTACTTCCTCTTGAAGAACACATGATATTCACAGATTACAAGCAGCATAAATGAAAACAGGATGTGGAGTAACTAAAACAGCCTGCCCAACCTCCTAACCCATGCAGACAGTGCCAGTGCTGGATCCCGGGTTTCCCCACTAAGTGAAAATGTGCTCCAAGAACCGGAGGGGAGAAAACGTCCGTCCCCCCTTACCTGCCCTGTTAATGCCCACTGCCTCAGTTTAAAATAGTGAGGATGCTGCTGCCCTACACGAGAGAGGAAAGTGGGAGGAGTCGACTGCATGATCTTCCCTGTAGCTCCGAACACTGGAAAGGACGTCAGAAATTCACCTGGAAATGACGCTCATAAGTGAGCCGCCATCAACAGGGAAGGCTTTATGCCGCCCGACTCCTCCCACAAACAGGTTGACCTGTGGTCAGACTTACACTAATTACTTCTGTCATCCACTATAACCACCAAATTTTTACTTACACTACTTCTTAATCCAGGCATAATACTTATAGCTATTTCCTCTCCTAAACACTGATTTTCCTTACATTACGTAAATGTTAAACAATAAGATTGTACCATTTCACATAGACACTAAACAATTTATTCACTTCCCGTTTGGCCAAAACGAGATTTCATCAGTACCCCCTCCCAACTAATTTCTCTGGATTAAATCATTTGACCCTAGGCTTCAACACTTTACCGGGGGCCAATGGCTGGCAGATAACCCCCTACAATCCCTCACCCGCAGGTACAGACAGGTAAACTGGGCTCAGCAATCTTTCCCATAGGGACCACACCGAGGGGAAGTCTGCTAGCCCACTCAGCTGAAACCTAGGTAGCCCTCACCAGGTATCAGGGGCGGATCCAGGGGGGGGGGCAATGGATCAATTGCCCCCCCCCCCAAGAAAAAAGCAAGCAGGCTGTGCTCATTATCAGTAACTGGTATCTCCGGGTGTATTGTGGGGGTTTCAGGCCCAGGTCCCTCAGACTCTGTCTCTTCCAGGCCCAGTGTCCCCAGTTCTCCTGGCTGTCCCGGTAGCCCCATCTGTACCTGGCTCCACAGTTCGAAAAATAGCGGACAGTCCCGCCCCACTATAATGTCATGTATTATGCTTCTCACTACCCCAACCTATTGTGTCACTGAGGTATGGCCATAGGACACAGTCACCGAAACCAAGGGGTACTCCTTGGTGTCCCCATGGATGCACACTACACATAGGGTTTTTCTTACAGGGCCAAGTCTCCCAATCACCCTGGCATGTACAAGTGTTACCATGCTACCGGAGTCCAGTAGCGCCCTAGCAGGAAGGTGGTTCACCCACACTTCACACTCGAACCGTCCTGCAATTGGATCCAAATGAGTGGCACAGACTCTTTGCACATAGAAGGAGCTTCTCCGACCACTCCCGCAGTCCATAGGCTCCTCCTGAAGTGGGCATTGCACCCGGGTATGTCCCCAGAACTGACATCGCCAACACTGTAGGTCTCCCATTCATGGGACAGGAACCACCCTTCGAGGTTCTGCAGCAGACGATGCAGTTTTGCGGGTCCCAACGTCTGGCAGGGCTTCTCTCCTAGGTGCTATGGCTGGTCTGGTTTCCCTTGGTGTGGGTTCCCGACGCTTGGCAGGCCCAAGCAGGTCCTCCACCATGGTGTACCTTTCAACCAACTCAACCAGCTGGTCAGTGGTTGCAGGGTCTCCATGGCTTACCCAGCGCTGTAGGTCATCTGGCAGGGACCGCAGGTACCAGTCCATCATTATTCGTTCTACCATCTGTGGGCTTGACAGTTTTTCTAGCTGCAGCCATTTTTTAACCAGCTGTGCCAGTTCATGCATTTGGGACCTGGGTGGTCGATCAGGTTTGTACCGCCAGCAATGCACCCTCTGAGCCCGGACAGCTGTGGTCACTCCTAGGCGGGCCAGGATCTCTGCCTTCAGACGCTCATAGTGGCTGATGTGTTCAGTTGGGAGGTCAAAATAGGCCCTTTGCGGGTCACCGGTGAGGAAAAGGGAGATCATGCCAGCCCATTGGTCACGGGGCCACCCCTCTCTCTCCGCTAGCCTCTTAAAGGTGGTGAGAAAGGCCTCTACATCATCACTGGGTGTCAGTTTTTGTAAAAAATGACTGGCCCTCACAGACACCTGGTTGCCAGCGGCGATAGCCACTTGTTCTTGTCCCTGAGCCAGCTGCTGTACTGCCTCCTGCAAGGCAGCCACGTGTGCTTGAGTGGACTCCTGCTGAGCAGTAAACTGGGCAGCTAGCAGCCGTGTGCTTTCCTGCTGTGCAGCTATGGCCTGTGCCAGGGCCTGCTGCTGCTGAGCCATCGCTTCCTCATGGCGACGGTTTGCGTCTGCTGAAGCTTGCTGCTGGGTCACGGTGGCTTGTGCCAAAGCCCTGATGACCTCCTCCATGTCTTTACCTGCTGCTTGCAGCGTCTGAGCTGACTTTACCCAAGACATGCCATTTGTACACAGTCTCTTTTAAATGTCAGTTTTTGGTTTTTAAACGGTTTTTGCAGCTGCAAATGCACTTTTACCAGCATCCAAGACACCAGTTGTAAAGTTTGGGGATACTAGCTCCGCGGGACCAAGTGCATAAACCGGTCCAAGGTGAAACCAAAAAGATTTTTATTTATAATTAAATCAAAATAAGGCTTTTCTTCAGCATACAAATCAAAACGTAAATTAAAGTCCGCTTATCTTCAGCGCAAAAAGAACAAGAAAAGAAAGCACCTACAGTTCTGTAGTCGGGTCTTCACCCCAAAGTTTTCAGAGTCCTTACAGCAATCTTTTGTAGCCAGCAACACAGCTCCTCAGACAGGTGTTAATCTCCTTCTCCTACTCCTCCTCACCACCACCACCACTTCTCTACTACTTGCTGTCTTCTTGGAGGCCTTTAAACCCCTGTGTGCAGAATCCCTGTGGTCAGGGAGGGAGGCTCTTTCCCACCCAAATGTTACTTCAGAGCCCCCCAAATTCCAGGTCCCAACTATCTCTCTTTTAATATAGAGAGGACAGCGAGTCAGTCCTCTCCTAAAGACTATCCTCGGAATTTCTCACCCATTTTTGGGTGACCCCCTGAAGGGACCACAACCCGAATATAGGTGCTACATAGCACCTGTCCAGGACCCAACCTTGGCATCCTGTACAATATATAACATTTCATTTTATAGTTGGTCCCCCTACTTTTGTCCCTGTCCCCCCATATGCCCCCCCCCCCCCCCCAAAATATGAAAGCTGGAGACGCCACTATCTCTTGCATCGCCGCATTTCTGCATCTAAAAGACTGCCATTACTGTGCAGGCCTCACTCTGGGACAACAGGGACACTGTTACTGGCCACTGGCAGTGACAATCTGCATCTCATAACAAGCGACATAGCAAGTGATAAGCCCAATTTGAAGGCAGGCGACTGTGGCAAGTGACACACTCAGGGCACCCACTGAATCTGCATTATGGGGAGTTGAACTATTTCATATTACAATGTAATAAGAGAAATAATGTGCTTCATTCATCTTGACACCATATTAACCATGGTGCTGTGATGATTGAATTGCATTAAAAATAAAAATAAATTGCTGCGCTGAAAAAGATACATTTCATATAGTCAAATGATACAGTGTATAAATATTAAAATGTCCCAATTGAAATGAAGCCAAAAAGTGTCCATATATAATTCAGTGAGCAAAACAATGGTGAAAATACATTATAATAAAGATTTAAAAAAACAAAAACACTTCAGTCCAATTTGAAAGCAAATGCCCATCAACTTTCAGCTCTTTGAAGAAATAAATCTGTAAGTGAGGGTCCTTACCAGAGCGAGTGGAGTCCCTTGCAAGCAGATTCAGCCTTCTGCAGAGATGGGTGGATCTCCGATGCTTCAAGTCTGGCCAGCCACTTCCGAGGGTAGACAAAGAGACCTGACAGCGGATGGGCAGTGTGAAGATCAGCTGGTGGATAGGCTTGTCAGTCTCTCATATGTTTGGTGTCTTCAGCTAATAGACAAAAATTTGCTTCAGCAAGAGGCAGCAAGCGCAAAAGTGCGGGCCAGTGAATCCACTAATTTGAAAAAGATGCACCCGGGCTCAGGGCCACGAGTGTAAAAGGGAAAAAGACGGACTCCAATCGTGAAATACCATTAAAAAAGACTTTAATGCTTAAAAAAGAACAAGCAGAATAAACCGCACTACGTCATAAATTATGCACAAAGATAAATATTAATATAAAAAAGCCAGCAAAATTAAAAAACAGCCACAAACACCCATGCAAAGGGGTCACATGTAACATGATGGTGTCAGCACATAACCGCCTCACGCTTGAAGTGCCAACACCAACCATTTCCCCTACAAATTGTATGCAAAAATTTTGGGAATGGCACAAGCTAAGGGTAATGTTACCATTGATTTTGCAAAAGATATTATTAGATCAATAAGGCCGCGTACACACGCGGGGACTGTTCGCTGAAACTGTCCGCTGAAACCAAGTTTCAGCGGACAGTCCGCTCGTGTGTGGGCTTTCAGCGGACAGTTTCAGCGAACAGTCCGCTGAACAAGGTTTTTCGGAAATTCCGAAAAACTGTCCGCTGAAACCTTGTTTCAGCGGACAGTCCCCGCGTGTGTAGGCTTGTTCGTCAAACAAAGTTGCGCGCATGCTCAGAAAGGATTTTCACGCCGAAAGTTATAATGCAGTGTATAGAACGTCGTATTTTTCGTCCCGTCGTACGTGCCGTTCACATCATCACGCACGGTTTCAGCAAACTGTTCGTCCGTCGTGTGTGGCCATGTCCGTCCATGCTAATTTTGAGCGGACTGTTTGCCGAAACTGTTTGACGGACAAAGTTGGGCGAACAGTCCCCGCGTGTGTACGCGGCCTAACTCTTCTTATACAATAATAGCACTTCCTTAACCACTTGCTGATTGTGCTATAGCCGAATGACAGCTACAGCGCAGACAGCCAGTTCTCGGAGAGCATCTATTGATGTCCGCCCATGCTCGTGCTTCTCATGCACCCCCTGGGGCACGCAGCTGGGAGTGTGCCTGATGGCTAGGTCCTCAGGACTAGTAAATAGCTTGATGTTCTGGTCCAAAACACGTTCAACTCGAACATCAGGTGTTCGCTCATTCGCCGAAGAGTGAACATTATGAGGCGTTCGTGGCAAATTCATGGCTCCCCGGCAGCCCCTCCTCTATTCTATCCCCATTGGCTTGTGACATCATCTGGGATAGACGAGAAGAGAGGCACCGGGGAGCGAGCAGCGCTGCGTGATATGAGAGAGAGAACTTACTACAGCCAGGCGCTTCCTGCGCTACTCTGCATACTGGCAAGTAAGATCCCCTCATGTGCCCTGTAATGTGCCCCCTGATGTGTCCCGTGTCCTGAGTGCTATGTGCCCCCTGCCCTAATGTGCCCCATGCCCTGATGTGCTATGTGCCCCATAATGTGCCCTGATGTGCTATGTGCCAGATAATGTACCCTGATGTGCTATGTGCCCCATAATGTGCCCTGATGTGCCCCATGCTCTGATGTGCTATGTGCCCTGATGTGCCATGTGCCCTGATGTGCCCATGCCCTTATGTGCTATGTGCCCTGATGTGCTATGTGCCCTGTAATGTGCCATGATGTGCCCCATAATGTGCCATAATGTACCCCGATGTGCCATGTACCATGTGCCCTAATGTGCCCCATGCCCTGATGTGCTATGTGCCCTGTGCCCTGATGTGCTATGTGCCCCATAATATGCCCTGATGTGCTACGTGCCCCATAATGTGCCCTGAAGTGCCCCATGCCCTGATGTGCTATGTGCCCTGTGCCCTGATGTACTATGTGCCCCAATGTGTCCCATAATATGCCCTAATGTGCTATGTGCCCATAATGTGCCCCAATGTGCCCTGATGTGCTATGTGCCCTAATGTGCCATGTGCCCTGGTGTGCCCATAATGTGCCCTGATGTGCCATAATGTGCCATGTGCCCCGTGCCCTGATGTGCCATGTGCCCTAATGTGCCCCATTCCCTGGTGGGCTATGTGCCCCATAATGTGCTCTGATGAGCTATGTGCCCTAATGTGCCCCATGATGTGCCATAATGTGCCTTTATGTGTCCCGATGTGCCCCGAGCCCTGATGTGCCCCATGCCCTGATGTGCTATGTGCCCTGATGTGCCCCATGCCCTTATGTGCCCCATAATGTGCCCTGATGTGCTATGTGCCCCATAATGTGCCCTGATGTGCTATGTGCCCCATAATGTGCCCTGATGTACCCCATGCTCTGATGTGCTATGTGCCCTGATGTGCCATGTGCCCTGATGTGCCCATGCCCTTATGTGCTATGTGCCCTGATGTGCTATGTGCCCTGTAATGTGCCATGATGTGCCCCATAATGTGCCATAATGTACCCCGATGTGCCATGTGCCCCGTGCCCTGATGTGCCATGTGCCCTAATGTGCCCCATGCCCTGATGTGCTATGTGCCCCGTGCCCTGATGTGCTATGTGCCCCATAATATGCCCTGATGTGCTACGTGCCCCATAATGTGCCCTGAAGTGCCCCATGCCCTGATGTGCTATGTGCCCTGTGCCCTGATGTACTATGTGCCCCAATGTGTCCCATAATATGCCCCGATGCGCTATGTGCCCATAATGTGCCCCAATGTGCCCTGATGTGCCTTGATGTGCTATGTGCCCTAATGTGCCATGTGCCCTGGTGTGCCCATAATGTGCCCTGATGTGCCATAATGTGCCCTGATGTGCCATGTGCCCCGTGCCCTGATGTGCCATGTATCCTAATGTGCCCCATTCCCTGATGGGCTATGTGCCCCATAATGTGCCCTGATGAGCTATGTGCCCTAATGTGCCCCATGATGTGCCATAATGTGCCTTGATGTGCCCCGATGTGCCCCGAGCCCTGATGTGCCCCATGCCCTGATGTGCTATGTGCCCTGTGCCCTGATGTGCCCCATGCCCTTATGTGCCCGTGCCCTTATGTGCCCCATGCCCTGATGTGCTATGTGCCCCATAATGTGCCCTGATGTGCCATAATGTGCTCCGATGTGCCATGTGCCATGTGCCCTGTGCCTTGATGTGCTATGTGGCCTGATGTGCCCCATGCCCTGAGATGCCCCGTGCCCTGATGTGCCCCAATGTCCAATTTTTTTTTTGGTGGGGGAGTGGATCTTGGGTGGGAGTTCCCACACTTTTTTCCCCAGGACTTGACCCCTGAGTGTCATACTTGCCAACAATCCTGATCGAAGCTCATCCTGATTAATTTCCCGGGATTTTTCTTTTGTCCCAGGAAAATCTGGAATCTTTTGGGCAAAAAACAGCCGGCGGGCTACAAAAAGATGGCCGCTGCATTTCCCCTTGTGTTCAGTGGGGAGGGGCAGCCAATCGGCTGCTCTCTTTAGTGGACAATTCTCTTGTACACTGAAACCTATTGGCTGCACTGCCCAGCTCCTCTCCACTGAACACACGTGAAAGGAATTGTAGCTGCTGTAATGCAGGATGCTGGGGAAGCTGATGTGGGGAGGTCTCTGCTGCCTGGGGACACCACGGATGTGAGGAGGGCTCCACTGCCTGGATACACCAGATGTAAGGAGGGACTCCGCTGCCTGGGGACACCAGATGTAAGGAGGGGCTCCATGACTGGGGAAGCCAGATGTAAGGAGGGGCTCTGCTGCCTGGGAACACCTGATGTAAGGAGGAGCTCCGCTGGCTGCTGGGGACACCAGATGTGATGAGGGGCTCCGCTGCTGGGTACACCAGATGTGATGAGGGGCTCCACTGCTGGGGACACCAGATGTGATGAGGGGCTCTATTGTTGGGAACACCTGATGTGATGAGAAGCTCCGCTGCTGGGGACACCAGATGAGATGAAGGTCTCCGCTACTGTGGACACCAGATGTGATGAGGGGCTCTGCTGCTGGGGACAATGTAATAATAGAAATAATACGCTTCAGTCATCCTGATACTATAACAACCATGGCGCAGGGATGACTGAAGCGCTAACACCAGGTGTTTGGAGTATCTTTATCTGCTGATTTGTTAAACTCTGGAATACACATTTCTATTGTGGTGTAGGATCTGGGCCTGCTGTCCCTCCATCCCTCTTTCCTTCCTTCTCTCTCCTTCCCTCCTTGTTTTTCTCTCCCTCCCTCTTTTACCCTTTCTTTCTCCATCTCTTATTCATCTCAGACTCTAACCACACCCCCGTTTGAACCATGCCCTTATAAGCCACGCCCACTATTTCACGTAAACCATGCCCATTTTTCGGTGCAGCACTATACGTGTGCCGCGATTTTCTTTTTTTTTTTAAATACAGTGCAGCCATAGCATAGTTGCTAATACAGTGCAGGCGGTGTACACAGTATCTAATACAGTGTAGTGTGGTGTTGCAAAACAAAATATACATCATGGCCACCAAGAAGAGGCAGACACTCACATGCCACTAAAAGAGGCAAGCAGCCTCTGTGTCTACAGTCAACAGTGCTGGTCGTGGACATGGTGCATCCTCTGCAGGTGGTTGTGGGGCACGCTTGTCCTTTTTTGCTGCTGCTGGCAGTGTTATTGAGCCAGAACATGCAGAAGAGTTGGTGGAGTGGATAACAAAGCTTTCGTCATCCTCCTCATCCTCTTTCACCCAGGCTCAGAGTAGTTTGTCTTCCAATGCAAGGGCCAAAGCGGCCTATTCCACCGGCTCCTTGTCCACAGTCACTCCTTCCGTAGCCCCACCATCAGGCACGAAGGAGTCCCCAGAACTATTCGACCACAGTGTCGAGTACATGCTGCTGGAGGATAAGCAGTGATTTGAAGGCTCAGATGTTGGTTCCCAGGTTGGAGAAAAGCAGTAACGTGAGCCTAGAGAGAGAGGGTGCCCAAGAAGGACAAGAAACTGGCAGTCATGTTCCCCCAGCTGCATCATACTGCCAAATTTGCTCCAGTGACAAGGAGGGAAGGGATGATGAGGTCACTGACTCTACTTGGGTGCCTGAAAGAAGAGAGGGGGAGGAGGAGGCACAACTCCAATGAGGCAGGATGTCCTCTAGGGGGCAGCTTAAGGACAGCCACCCTATTGCATCACACCACAGAGCTCCGCAGGTGCAGGGCGCTGCCGACTCCCCGCTGACTTTTAAAAGTTCCTTGGTGTGGGCCTTTTTCGACACGTGTGCAGCAGATCGCACAGTTGCTGTTTGCAACCTGTCTGAAGCGGATCAAGCGTGGCCAGAACAACAGCTGCTTGGGCACCACATGCTTGACCAGACATATGACGACCTGCCACGCAGTCCATTGGCAACAACACTTAAAAAACCCACATCAAATAAATGCTCCTCATCTGGGATCTCCAACAACACTATACCACAAGTCCTCTTAAAAACCTGCACGGAGAGGAATGAAGGTATAGCAATAGGTGTCAAAAGTACTTGCAGGCAATCTGCTAGCAGTACACCATTGATTTTTATAGCAGGCAAATTTCCCTACTGTCAGGGCTGGCTTAGCGCTTCCTTCTCTGGGCTGGTCGCTCAGCTGTCGGATAATTGCCAGCTCTCTTCTCTTCCACGGTTACCAGCTGTTCCCGATGATGCTCGTCTGACCTGCTTATTTAAAGCCTTCCAGCTCACTCTTTCATTTGCCTTCGCGTGGTTACATCTCTAGGAACCATCTCCAGCTGTTTGTTTCAAGACTGGCTTGCTGACATCCCTCCTGACTTCTATCCTGCTTACAGTTGCTCTCCTTGGATCCCTGATGTCTGGACTGGCTGATTACCCGATCTGGTTTATGAACTTTGGACTGGCTGACTACCCGATCTGGCTACTGGACTCTGGCTATGCTTGACTACGCTTTTTCCTATCTACCTTTTTATTTGTATTAATAAACAAGTGTGACTTGATTGTACTTCTGTCTCTGTCTGTTTCATGGTTCCTGACACCTACCCCTGTTGCTGAACCATAAAAAGAAATTTGGTCCCAGCCATCCATATGCTCAGTGTCTGAATGCTAGCTTGACTAAATTGCTAGCACTGCAACTTCTGCCTTTTCAGTTGGTAGACTCTGCCCCCTTTCGTGAATTTGTGGAATGTTCTGTACCTCAGTGGCAGGTTGAAGAATATTAAAAATATCTATATTCTTATATCTCAGAGGCGTTTCCGAATCAATAGCATTGATAGTCAAACTGACTTAAAAGAAAGTGTGAGCTTATTTGTCACACAGTTGGCATCATAAATACAATGTAAAAAGTATAATAGTTTAGTTCAGTGTAGGTAAAAATATATAAAATAGAATAGTTATAAAGCTGTAATAAGCTTATGAAAGCATGTGTGTTTCAATGGTGCTGCATTCTGTCCATATTGACCTTGTGTGTCCTCCAAGAAGAAACAGGAAATTACGTTCTTAGACTTCTGGCAGAACTCAGCTGTCCCAAGTCATCAGTCTCTGTGTGAATATGTCAGGGTGTGTGTGTGTCTGTGAGAGTATGAGTGTACGTGTGTGTGTCAGTGAGTGTTCCGTGTGAGTCAGGCCGCGTACACACGCGCGGACTGTTCGCCCAACTTTGTCCGCTGAACAGTGTTTGGGCGGACAGTCCGCTCGTGTGTGGGCTTTCAGCGGACAGTTTCAGCGGACAGTTTGACGAACAAGGTTTTACGGAATTTCCGAAAAACTGTCCGCTGAAACCTTGTTTCAGCGAACAGTCCGCTCGTGTGTAGGCTTGTTCGTCAAACTAAGTTCCGCGCATGCTCAGAAAGGATTTACACGCCGAAAGTTATAATGCAGTGTATAGGACGTCGTATTTTTCGTCCCGTCGTACGTGCCGTTCACGTCATCGCGCACGGTTTCAGCAAACTGTTCGTCCGTCATGTGTGGCCATGTCCGTCCATGCTAATTTTGAGCGGACTGTTTGCCGAAACTGTTTGACGGACAAAGTTGGGCGAACAGTCCGCGCGTGTGTACGCGGCCTAAGTGAGCGCCCCTTCAATCTGAAAACATAGGCTTATATGCTACATGTGAACGTCATAACCTCACAAACTTAGAACCTTGTATGGCACACATTCATTTCTGCTAACTTCCGCAATGTGCGATCCAAAAGTAGATACTAACTCAGAGAGTCATATGGAGCTTGATTGACAAGCTCACATGTAACACTCCATACTTGACATAATATGCTGTTCATATAATGTCATAACCATACATTTACATAATATGTACACATATTAGCAACTTTACATTAAGTAACTATATACTAATATGTATTAACATGACTGAGACTACTCTAAATTTATTTTAACAAGATATAATCCACAATGTATCATTGCTTTAGCTACGTAGACACATGTCTATTTTTGTCTTCTCATGACATTCTGTACCAAGATACCATATATGTCATACTCAAATTGGCTACATCAGAAACTTATTACTAACTCGCTTTAGATGAGGATATGTTTCACTGAACACTTGATCAAGGTCATTCACACATACTATTTTTATTATGATTAATCATAAAACCAAATATGTTTTGCAAGCTTGCCATAAATATATTATAACACCTATAAGTGGCGAATTATGAATTTGGAATAATATTCTAACACAGGTTCCAAAATGCCATTCCTTTTCACGGAAGGCCATTCTGTCTCTTTACCGGCATGTGGAAGGCAATGTTTTGGACGGGGCAGTCAGCAGTAAGGTGTATATTACTGTTGACTCATGGTCCAGCAGGCATGGGCAGGGACGTTACCTTTCCTTCAGGGCGCACTGAGTAACTCTGATGGCAGCTGGGAAGGATGCAGGACAGGGTTCAGTATTGTTGGAGCTTGTTCCGCCACCACGCCTCCAAAATGCTAGTGGTGATTCTGCCACAGCTCTCTCCTCCACCCCATCCTCTTCTTCTTCTTCTATGGCCTCTTCTACAGATTTGCTCTCTGAACCAGTAGTGTTCCATAAGCATTCAAAGGGCTATGCAAACAGTCGGGGAAAAAGATGCCATGCAGTGCCTGAGTTGGTCTGCTAAGGGGACAGAAGCCACCCTGAGGGAGAGATTCTGTGAGCTCTGCAGGGGCAGGCTCAGAGGTGGTTGACGCCATGCCAGCTTCAGCCAGGAATAGTTATATGTGACAATGGTACCAACCGATTCTCCACCCTCTGACAGGGACACTTGACCCATGCTTCATATTCGGCACACATCTTGAATTTGGTGGTGCAGCAGTTCTTGAGCAGGTACCCAGGCTTACAGGATCTCCTGTGGCAGGCCAGAAAAGTCTGTGGTCATTTCTATTGGTCATACAATGCCAGTGCTAGGCTGGCTGACATTCAAAGGGAATGCAACCTGCCCACCAACTGCCTCATTTGTGGCATGCCCACCAGGTGGAACTCAACGTGGCAATGCTGCAGCGGCTGAACATGCAGCACAGGGCCATCAATGACAACCTGTGCGAGCATGGCACCAGAGCAGGGTCATGGGAGCTTGGCTCCTTTCTGCCACGCCAGTGGCTACTGATCAAGGATGCATGCACTATCCTGTCCCCATTGGAGGAGGCCACAATGATGGTGAGCAGCGACAGTTTATCAGGGGCATGTAATTACAATTTTTGATCTAATATTTCAATGCAGGGCCCATTCCTGCGCCCAACAAGAGTATCTGTGAGGGGTTACAGTGTTGTGGGCCTTGGGTGGTGGCACCAACACCACCCCCACCCAAGGCCCAATTTTTCTGCCCCTGTTTAACAGGTGCATGTAATTCCAAATCTTTCATAGTTACATAGTCAGGTTGAAAAAAGACAGTCCAACCATAAAAAAATAAATAAAATAAAAAATATCATACAGTACCATATACCCAATCTTGTAGCCACAGGTGATCCAGAGGAAGGTGAAAAAACCCCCAGAAAAGCAGGATCCAATTTGCATCAGCAGGGGAAAAAAATCCTTCCTGATCCAAGAGAGGCAATCGTATTTTCCCTGCATCAACTTTACCTATAAATGTTAGTACCCAGTATCTTGATATAATATTTCACATATTCCATTCCACATCAGTGCTCATCTGTGTCACATCAGTGCTCATCTGTGTCACATCAGTGCTCACCCATGCCTCATCTATGCAACATTAGTGCTCATCCGTACCTCAATGCTCATCCGTGCCACATCAGTGCTCATCCCTACTTCATCCATGCATCATCATTGCTCATCCGTGCCTCATCCATGCCACATCCATGCTCATTCATGCCTCAGCCGTGCCCATCGATGCATCATCCATGCCACATCAGTGCTCAACCATGCCTCATCCATGCCAGATCAGTTCTCATCTGCACCGCATTAGTGCTCATCCATGCTACATCAGTGCTCATATGTGACACATCAGTGCTCATCCGTGCTCATCAATGCCACATCAGTGCTTATCCGTGCCACATCAGTGCTCAGCCATGCCACATCCATACCCCATCAATGCTCATCCGTGCCACATCAGTGCTTTCTTTATTGTACATCATGGGACACAGAGCACCATAATAAATACTATGTGGGTCATATACCACCTATAGGTGAATGGACACTCGTACACTCAAAAGACAGGAAGCCCCCCTCCCTGTGTAACCCCTCCCATGCAGGGAGTACCTCAGTTTATTCACCAGTGTCTAAGGTGTTGGTCACGGTTAATGAAGTGCTAAGGAGAGCTCCTCTAAGAAATCCCTGATGGGCTCAAGGAGCTATGCAATCGGATCCATCTAAAGTGCCTGAAAGAGCCAAAATGGATGGTACCTGAGCCTCGTGGAAGAAGAGGGAGGTTTCTGCCAGTAATGCTACTCTTTTGAGAGCTGGACCCTGGGACCTGACACCTTGGTTATGTGAAAACTATAGCAAAGAGTTGCTCTGGCAGGGTGCTATACAGGTCCAAGGGAGTGGACCCCATATACAAGGGGGACCCGGTCCTTGAAGGTCTGTCATGACAAAGCTCATCATGATGAGTGAAGATTGGACTTCTGCCATCTACAGAGTCCTGCAGTGAGGAATGGTGAATTTGTTTGTAGTTTCTCTTTTAAAAAGAGAGAGAGATCTGTCTGTCTGTTTTTTTTTTTCACGATAGCCACTGGGAGCAGTGTGCTGTTCAATCATGCTATGTGCTCTTACTCATGAGGGCTGCTGTTTCTTACCCAGCCACTAGAGGGTGCAGGTTTGCTCACAGTTTTTTTGTTTTGTTTTTTTTAGGCAGGAAGAGGAAGGGCGGCCATTGCCATGTGGTGACAGAGTAGCAGCCCGTGAGTGTGTGAGTACTTGCTTGGGGAACTGGGTGCAGACAAGTCATGATTACATGCTGCATATTTTCTGCCTATCCGAGGGGCATGCACATCTGTAAGGTAGATACACCCCTGGATGATTAGCAGTTCACTTTAAAAGTGTTCTTTTCTGCTTGTGGGCAGGAACAGCATGATATAAGCACTTGCAAATTTATTGCCTA
Organism: Lithobates pipiens; assembly: GCF_037356315.1. Taxonomy (NCBI): domain Eukaryota; kingdom Metazoa; phylum Chordata; class Amphibia; order Anura; family Ranidae; genus Lithobates; species Lithobates pipiens. Next base: position 554,256,074 of record NW_027507748.1, on the reverse strand, counting down.
ATTGCATGTTTTTAAAGTACATGTTTGAAAGACATGAGCGTGGGTGCATTTTAGGGAGTTGTATCTCCAATATAGTCTATATGTGCTTGGTATCCTACAGGCCTAAAGTATAGGACAACTGCAGTTGAGCAGGTGCTTGCTTACAAACTTGCTAAAACGCACAGATGCTAAAAACGCACAGATTCTGAAGCGCTCACTTGCTGAAACGCATATTTGCTGGAGCATACGGTTGTTGAAACACGTGGTTGTTAAAGAGAACTGTTTTTACCGGTTTGCATAGATACATGATCATGGGTATACAAAATGCATGTTTGTAAAAACATGTTTATTGTTGATCACATAAAAAAGCAAGAACGCATAAGGTGACAGGATCGCTTAAGGATACATGGTCACATGAAGATGCATATTTATGTTTGTATAGATTAGGGATGAGCTCAGGCGTGTTCGCATGGTCCACGTGCAGAGCCTGCCAGGAAGTCGGTGCACTAATCCCAGGCAGTGGGATATTGCCCAATCTCTGCAGCCACGCATCGGGGCAATATCTCACTGCCTGTGATTAGCGCTGCGCTGATTCCTAGCGGACTCTGCACGTGGACCATGCGAACACGCCTGAGCTCATCCTTGGTATAGATATACATGTTTTTTTTTTCATAGTCGCATAAAAATGCTTGATCGCACAAGGGTGCTTGATTGCACAGAGAGGCTTGATCACCCATAAAGGTGCTTGATCACATAAAAATTCTGGATCGCATAAGGATGCATGATCGCCTAAAGATGCATGGTTGCATAATGAGGCATGTTAATACATATTTACGTAAATATACATGACTCTTCATGATCGAATACATGTCTGCATAGATACATGTTGCGGAATGTTGTCTAACACATTTCATAAAACACATGCTTGCTTTGCAAAGATGCTTGTTTCATGGCACACGTGCTACTTGAAGGCGTGTTTACAGCACACACTTTTCATATTCTGCCTAAAAGTATATTTGTATGTGCTCATGCTAGAATGCACGCTTCCATTGAGGCATATTGCTTTAACACATGCTGCATACATTAAAGCTGTAGATGTATGTACCGTATTTATTGGCGTATAACACGCACCCTAAGTTTAGGAGGGAATTTTAAAGAAAAAAACTTTTAGGAGGGAAGTTTAAAGAAGGATTTCACTGTAAAAAAAAAATATTAAAAGCCAGCAGCTACAAATACTGCAGCTCTCGGCTGCTGCCGCCGCCATTCTAGGTGAGGGAATCAGGAAGTGAAGCGTTGCGGCTTCACTCCCCGGTTCCATACTGCGCATGCGCCAGTCGTGCAGTGCAATAGGAATGGTCCGCGCTGTCTCTGGGACCCATGTGTGCCAGCAGGCAGCGCGCCGAGACAGGAAACGGCATAGACTCCTGTGGGAGTCTATGCCCGGAAGTGGGTGCAAATACCTGTCTTAGACAGGTATCTGCACCCCCCTCCCCCCTGAAAGGTGCCAACTGTGACACCGGAGGGGGGGAGGGTTCCGATGAGCGGAAGTTCCACTTTAGGGTGGAACCCCACTTTAAGGAAAAAAAACTTACATTTAAATGCCCATCAATGTAGCTTTGTCATTGTCATTTGCAGCCTTGCATTGCAGCCTTGTCAGTCATTTGCAGCTTTGCATTGCAGCCTTGTCAGTTTCTTTTGCAGGCTTTCCGTTTAAAAATGGCGCGGCCGAGATACAGAGCGGATGTCCTGTGTATCTCGGCGGCGCTCGGTAGCTCTCGGCTATTTTCGGCTGTTCTCGGTGGCTTTTGCCCATTCTCGGCAGCTTCCGAAAGCCGCAGAGAATGGCCAAAAGCCGCTGGGAGCGGCCGGAAATAGCCAAAAGCTGCCGAGACTGGCAGAAGAGCTGGTGATCGGCGTATAACACGCACCCACGATTTTCCCCTGATTTTAAGGGAGAAAAAGTGCGTGTTATACGCCGATAAATACGTACTTGTTTTGTCTGGAACTATTTGTGTTTATTTGCATAGGACTGCAGAAGTGCCTGAGGGCAGAAGCCTACAAAGCTGAATCCCAAGACCTCCTTATGAAGGGGCCCTCCGCTCGATCGAGGTGGGGGGACTTCTGTGATTTTCAGGGATTTGACAAGACCTCAAAGACCCAATGAAAAGAAGCATCACATATATGTCAAAGAAAACATTTCTAAAACATTACCAGCACTAGTGAAGAAAATTTAAGCCCATTTTGCAGGCCAAAGACCAGAGCACTTTTTGCGATTTGGCATTGCGTCACTTTAACTGACATCTGCGTGGTCGTGCGGCTCTCAAACAAAATTTACGTACTTTTTTCCCACAAATAGAGCTTTCTTTTAGTGGTATTTGATCACCCCTGCGGTTTTTTTTTTTTGCGCCAATTTTGAAAAAAACACATTTTTTTTTTTACGTTTTGTTATAATATCCCCCAAAAATATATAAAAAACAATTCTTTTCCTCAGTTTAGGCCAATATGTATTCTACATATTTTTGATTAAAAAAAAATCGCAATAAGAGATTATTGATTGGTTTGCTCAAAAGTTATAGCGCTTACAAAATAGGGTATAGTTAGGTCTGGTATGGACTTGTCTGCACGATATACACCTACCGCATGCAAAGAAACCCGGGTTATCCCAAAACGGATAACTTGGTCGGGGGATCCAAGATTTTTTTCATAATTTTGTCACCAAATGATTGTCCCTTTCCGGAATTACTTTGGTTAAAATTTTATTGGTGGTCAATAATGACCAGTATTTTTTGAAAATTGTTTACACTTCTCTATACTGGGCATGGAACCCACTGATAAAACCCCATTGGTGTTTGGTGTTGGTTTGTTTTGGCCTATCGATCAGACAATTATCTTATTTTCTTCTACAATCGTCTAGTTTATACTCGCCTGCCTTTTCTTAATTTCACTGAGTGGATCACAATTTGATACTTTAAACAGACTCTTAAGCAATTTCATTGATATTTTTAAATAGTTGCTATTTTTGCACTAGCGCTGCTAATGTTTTAGAATTTTTTTCTTTGACATATATTTGATGCATCTCGTTTTAGTATAGCAGCTGCTGCCTATTGTTTTATCAATATTTTTTTCTGTGCGTGCTGAGGGAGCGATACTAAACATAGTGTTTTTTTTTTTTTATCTCTCATCCAATGAAATGTCTCAGGGAATCGTAGAGACACCCTCAGTATGTGGTTTTATTCAAATCTCTTCATGGTACTGAAACCGATTGGAGATGTCAGACCATTTTTAGATCTCAAAGATCTGAATCGCTTCTTAAACATCTGCTCTTTCCACATGGAGTCAATCTGGTCAGTTGTATCCACCCTACAGGGTGGAAGCTCTAGCATCAATAGACATCAAAGATGCATATCTACATGTGCCAATTTTACTCACTCATCAGAAGTTTCTGCGTTTTGCGGTGGAACAGCGCCACTTTCAGTTTGTGACCTTGCCCTTTGGGTTAGCCACCACTCCCCGGGTATTTACGAAAGTTTTGGCCCCAGTACTAGCAAGACTAAGGGGCCAGGGTACAGCAGTAATGGCATACCTAGATGTCCTGCTACTGGTAGATCAGTCAGTAGCACGTTTAAACCAGGGGGTGTCCAGAACAGTCAGGTATCTGGAACAACTACGTTGGATTCTCAACCTGGTAAAATCATCATTACAACAAGTAAAGAGACTGGAGTATTTGGGCTTGGTCATAGATACAGCCCAGGAAAGAGTGTTTTTTTTTTTTTTCCCCCCAGGCAAAAGTCAACGCTATAAGAGAGATGGTCCAAGTGGTCAGGGCAAGGAAGGGTCCTTCCATTTGCCTTTGCATGAGGTTGCTAGGGAAGATGGTGGCTGCAATCAAAGCAGTTCCCTACACCCAGTTTCATTCAAGTCTGTTGCAATACAGTATTGTGTCTGCTTGGAATAAGAAGACCCAAGCTCTGGATTATCCAAAGAATCTGGCCATAAAAAGTGCACCAGAATCTCAGTTGGTTAATAATCAGGAATTTACAGAAAGGGTAATGCTTCAGTCCGGTTATCTGGAAAGTAGTAACAACGGATGCCAGCCTATGGGGCTGGGGAGCAGACCTAGAAGAGACCTCTGTCCAAGGGGTCAGAGTCCAAGAAAACCTTGCCCATCAACCAAGAGATTTGGGCAATACGTCTGTAATTGTTCTGTCAGGATACAGTCTGACAATGCCACAGCAGTGGCCTATATCGATCACCAAGGGGGCGCCAGAAGTCGCACAGTCCAGAGGAAGGTGAACCATATTCTGGCTTGGTCAGAGTAACATGTTCCTTGCCTATCCGCAGTCTTCATCCCAGGAGTGGAGAATTGGCAGGCGGATTTCTTGAGCCGCCAACAGTTGTTCCTGGGAGAATGGTCCCTACATCCCAATGTCTTTCTGGCCATATGCCAAAGATGGGGTACCCCGGACTTGGATCTGTTGGCATCCAGATTCAACAAGTTGGACAGCTTTGTGTCAAGAACAAGGGATCCACTTGCACCCGAGACAGATGCGTTAGTGACCTATTGGAATCCGTTTTCACTGATTTTATGCTTTCCCCCAGTTCAGCTGCTACCGCGGCTTCTTCACAGGATCAAGGAAAAAGGGAAACCGGTAATCCCAGTAGCTCCGGCATGGCCCAGGAGATCCTGGTATGCAGAGATCATAAGGATGACAGTAGGGGATTCATGGAATCTTCAATAGGCATGTGCACCGTCAATAAATTTGTTTCGTAATTCGTGTCCGAAATTCAATTTGGATTCGTACAAAATATGAATTTTAGTTAGGTTGGTTAACTTTTCGTAACAATTACGAACATTCGTTATGGTGAATTTTTAAAAAGCAAAAAATACCTTTTCTCTATGGCAGTCGACTCATTATGAGGGGCTCCCACCATCCCTGTGTTGTGCTTCCTGGGGCTGTACCCCTGCTGTGCTCATTGTGTTCCCACCATCCCTGTGCTGTGCTGACTTCCTCCTGTGGCTGTACTCCTGTTGTGCTCATTATGAGGGGCTCCCACCATCCCTGTGCTATGCTCATTATGAGGGGCTCCCACCATCCCTGTGCTGACTTCCTCCTGGGACTGTACCTTGCTGTGCTCCTTATGAGGTGCTCCCACTATCCGTGCTGTGCTGACTTCCTCCTGGGGCTTTACCCCTGCTGTGCTCATTATGAGGGGCCCCCACCATCCCTGTGCTGTGCTCATTATGAGGGGCCCCCACCATCCCTGTGCTGTGCTCATTATGAGGGGCCCCCACCATCCCTGTGCTGTGCTCATTATGAGGGGCCCCCACCATCCCTGTGCTGTGCTCATTATGAGGGGCTCCCACCATCCCTGTGCTGACTTACTGGGTTTTTAACTTCATCATCATGAATAATCATTATTATGACAATAATAAACCAATATTAACGAACATTCTTATTTTGTCTGACTCTGAATCTCCTATTGACTACCTGTACCAGTCTCGCATTTCGTATACAATTCAGAAGCATAGAAATTCGTATTTCAGATGCTTCCGAATGTACGAATTTTCGGAAATGAACCGCACATGTCTACTCTTCAATCTCGTCCAGACCTATTGTCGCAAGGACCGGTATTCCATCCTGCTTTGCAGTCGCTAAATTTAACGGTTTGGCTGTTGAAGCCCACATCCTGAAGAGTCGAGGGCAGGCCCGCATTGGCCATAGGACAAACCAGGCATTTGCCCGGTGGGCCGGGGACACCGGGCCGCATTTCCTTGCTTTCGGGGCCAAGGCAGGCTGCTCTTTAAGCCCATGCCAGTCCCCTGACCTTTCAGCGGCTGCCCGGCTGCTAGTTCAGCTCAGGCTCAGCCATCGGCACAAGGGGACGGTAACATGAAGGGGGAGGGGCTAGAGGAGAGACCTCTCCACGGCCGCCAGTATAGTTCAGGTGTTGGTGCGGGGGGGGGGGGGGGGTGAACATGAAGGGGAGAGGAGCCTGCTGCAGCCGGATCAGAGAGAATGTAAGTGTTGTCACCTGTAACCTAAATAGGAGGAGCAGTGGGGCGGCTGCATATAGAAGAATCATTCTCTCCATCTTCCTCCCGCAGTCTCTGAATGTCTGTTGCTGCTCCTCTCCCTCTCACAGGCTTTCAGGAACTTCGGGAGGAAGATGGAGAGAATCATTTTTCTTTATGCAGCCGCCCCACTACTCCTGCTATCCTGCTTATCTCTACCCCCCCCCCCCCCCCCACAGTGCTCTCTACCCCCCCCCCCACAGTGCTCTCTACCCCCCCCCCACAGTGCTCTCTACCCCCCCCCCGGACAGTGCTCTCTACCCCCCCCCCACAGTGCTCTCTACCCCCCCCCCACAGTGCTCTCTACCCCCCCCACAGTGCTCTCTACCCCCCCCACAGTGCTCTCTACCCCCCCCACAGTGCTCTCTACCCCCCCCCCCCCACAGTGCTCTCTACCCCCCCCCCCACAGTGCTCTCTACCCCCCCCCCCCCCCCCCACAGTGCTCTCTACCCCCCCCCCCCACAGTGCTCTCTACCCCCCCCCACAGTGCTCTCTACCCCCCCCCCACAGTGCTCTCACCCCCCCCCCCCCACAGTGCTCTCTACCCCCCCCCCCCCACGTGCTCTCTACCCCCCCCCCCAACAGTGCTCTCTACCCCCCCCCCAACAGTGCTCTCTACCCCCCCCCCCAACAGTGCTCTCTCACCCCCCCCCAACAGTGCTCTCTACCCCCCCCCCAACAGTGCTCTCTACCCCCCCCCAACAGTGCTCTCTACCCCCCCCCCCCACAGTGCTCTCTACCCCCCCCACAGTGCTCTCTAACCCCCCCCCCCCCCCCACAGTGCTCTCTACCCCCCCCCCCCCACAGTGCTCTCTACCCCCCCCCCCACAGTGCTCTCTACCCCCCCACAGTGCTCTCTACCCCCCCCCCCACAGTGCTCTCTACCCCCCCCCCCCACAGTGCTCTCTACCCCCCCCCCCACAGTGCTCTCTACCCCCCCCCACAGTGCTCTCTACCCCCCCCCCCACAGTGCTCTCTACCCCCCCCCCCCCACAGTGCTCTCTACCCCCCCACAGTGCTCTCTACCCCCCCACAGTGCTCTCTACCCCCCCCCCCCCACAGTGCTCTCTACCCCCCCCACAGTGCTCTCTACCCCCCCCACAGTGCTCTCTACCCCCCCCCCCCACAGTGCTCTCTACCCCCCCCCCACAGTGCTCTCTACCCCCCCCCCACAGTGCTCTCTACCCCCCCCCCCACAGTGCTCTCTACCCCCCCCCCCACAGTGCTCTCTACCCCCCCCCCCACTGCTCTCTACCCCGCCCCCCACAGTGCTCTCTATCCCCGCCCCCCACAGTGCTCTCTATCCCGCCCCCCACCAGTGCTCTCTATCCCGCCCCCCACAGTGCTCTCTATCCCGCCCCCCACAGTGCTCTCTATCCCGCCCCCACAGTGCTCTCTATCCCGCCCCCACAGTGCTCTCTATCCCGCCCCCCACAGTGCTCTCTATCCCGCCCCCCCACAGTGCTCTCTATCCCGCCCCCCACAGTGCTCTCTACCCCCCCCCCCACAGTGCTCTCTATCCCGCCCCCCACAGTGCTCTCTACCTCCCCATTCTATCTGCTGCCCCCCCCCCCTGTGCCCTCTGCCTCTCTCTGTGTACTCTCCACCTCCCCCTGTGTTATCCACCTCCCCCATGCTCTATGCTGCCCCCCTGTGCCTCTCTACGTTTGCTCTCCACCTCTCCCCTGTGATATCCACCCCCCATGCTCTCTGCTGCCCCTTGTACCCTCCACTTCTCCCCCAGTGCTATCCAGCCCCCCGTGCTCTCTTCCTCCCTCCTGTGCAACTCCACCTCCCCCATGCTCTCGCCTCTCCCCCAGTGCCCTCCCCCCCCCCAGTGCTCTCCAGCCCCCCGTGTCTCCACCTCCTTCTGTGCTCTCCAATTTCCCCATGCTCTATGCTGCCCCGTGTGCTCTCCACCTCCCCCATGCTCTCCGCTGCCCCTCTGTGCTCTCCAGCCCCCCCTGTTCTCTCCACCTCCACCCAGTGCTCTCTAGCCCCCTGCTTACCAGCCCCCCTGTGCTCTTCTCACTCCTGTTCTCTCCACCTCCCCCATGTTCTATACTGCCCCCCTGTGCCCTCCGCCTCTCCTCCTGTCCTTTTCACCTCCCCCATGCTCTACACTGCCCCCTGTGCCCTCTGCCTCTCCCCCTGTGCCCTCTGCCTCTCCCCCTGTGCCCTCTGCCTTCCCCCCTGTGCCCTCTGCCTCTCCCCCCTGTGCCCTCTGCCTCTCCCCCTGTGCCCTCTGCCTCTCCCCCTGTGCCCTCTGCCTCTCCCCCATGTGCCCTCTGCCTCTCCCCCTGTGCCCTCTGCCTCTCCCCCTTTGCCTCCGCGGCACCCCCTCAGTGCTCTCCGGCACCCTGTTCTCTCCACCTTCCTCCATGCTCTACGCTGCCAGCCTGTGCCCTCCGTCTCTCCACCTCCCCCAAGCTCTATGCTCCCCCCTGTGCCCTCTGCCTCTCCCCCTGTGTTTTTCGCTTCCCCCTCTGTGCCCTCCGCTTCCCCTCTGTGCTCTCCACCTCCCTCCTGTGCTGTCCACCTCCCCCATGCTTTACGCTGCCCTCTGTGCTCTTCCCCGCGCTCTCCAGCCCCTTCTTCTCCACCTCCCCCCATGCTCTACACTGCCCCCTGTGCCTCTGCCGCCCCCCCCAGTGCTCTATGCTGCCCCCCAGCGCTCTATGCTGCCCCCCCCAGTGCTCTATGCTGCCCCCCCCCAGTGCTCTATGCTGCCCCCCCCCAGTGCTCTATGCTGCCCCCCAGTGCTCTATGCTGCCCCCCCCCAGTGCTCTATGCTGCCCCCCCAGTGCTCTATGCTGCCCCCCCCCCCAGTGCTCTCTGCTGCCCCCCCCCCAGTGCTCTCTGCTGCCCCCCCCCCAGTGCTCTCTGCTGCCCCCCCCCCAGTGCTCTATACAGCCCCCCCCCCAGTGCTCTATGCTGCCCCCCCCAGTGCTCTATGCTGCCCCCCCAGTGCTCTATCTGCCCCCCCCAGTGCTCTATGCTGCCCCCCCAGTGCTCTATGCTGCCCCCCCGTGCTCTCCACCTCCCCATGCTCTATGCTGCCTCTCTTCCCAGTACTCTCTAGCCCCCCCCCCCCAGGGCTCTCGACCTCACCCATGCCGCCCCCTGTGCCCTCTGCCTCTCCCTCAGTGCTCTCCAGCCCCCCCTGTGATCTCCACCTCCCCCATGCTCTACAGTGCCCCCCTATGCCTCTCCCCAGTGCTCTCCAGCACCCCCATTGATCTCCGCCTACCCCCTGTGCTCTCCACCTCCTCCCATGATCTCTGCTGCCCCCCCTGTGCCCTCCACCCCCCCCCCCCAGTGCTCTACAACCCCCCAGTGATCTCCACCTCCCCCCTCTGCTCTCCACCTCCCACGTGCTCTCCGCCCCCACACTCTCCTGCCCTCCCTGTGCTCTCTGCCCCACCCTGTGTTTTGCTTCCCCCTGTG